>NW_020650859.1:1784792-1883292 GCF_003573695.1 Papaver somniferum | reverse complement strand
AAAATAAAATAAAAATAGAAGTGAAAAGGACTCAACGAGATATGGTGAAACTATCATGTTATTTCTAACACCTGAGCTCTGTGCTTTTATGAATAGACTCTTTTAGATGTTTCCATCTAATCAGATTGGTTCCTCAAACTCCTACAATCAAAATGCTTCCATCCACTTAGATTAGTTAGTGCAATCCTCAATAGGCATAAATTTCTAGGCTCTGGAGTTTATTTATTGCAACTAAAATCTAACAAAAAGTGTTTCTTCCCCACCCCCAAACTTAAATCTTACATTGTCCTCAATGTTCTAAGGATGAAAATAAAAGCATGAACAAGGAGAAACTATTACCACTGGAGGGAAAAGAAATAAGGAAGGATATTACCGTATCACATGAACGCGGGAGCCTCCCAATAAATGCTAAATTTATAGTCATTAGCTAGACATCAAATACCTCAAAAAGAATTTTCACCTTCCAAAGTCGTATACCAATAGTCGAAATAATTGTGGGTCCATAAGACCAAATAGAACTGCCACAAATAGGAGACAAATGCTCAAGATCAGAAAAATGAGAAGATAGAGCACAACCTGATCTAAAGTTTCTCGCAAGACAACTGGATTTATCTGAGGTGCCCACTTGGGCTTCATATGAGTGTCTCGGCAAACAGATTCATCCGAAAAACGGGTCTCTAACATTTGGATTTTCTCCTGGACATTATCAGGCGGATCAGGTTGTGGAGTCTGAATACACTCAAGCGATACCTCAGATGCACTAGGCTTGAGTCCCAAGTTAGGGACTTCTATTGGGGATAATTGACAATCTCTACCCCCAAACTTAGAATTTTGGGTGCCTCTACAATGACTAGTCACAATGTTCCTAATTTCTAGACCATCGGGTTCTTGAAAAAGGTCAATTGCTTTCTCTAAGTCATAATCAGGTGGTTCATCCTCAGCTTGCTTCACATCTTCTATGGTCCACTCTAAGGCTTCCTTATTTTCTTGAAGCACGGTCTTTGGACTACTTTCCTGATCACTATCCAAATCGGAGGCTATAATCACAGGGAAAGACTCGGGTGGGCCTAAAAATGTATAATTAGACTCCAACTCAGGAGGCTCTTTTAAATAAGGTATTAAGATAGACTCAGAAGCTAGTAATGGTTCGAACCTATCTTTCCATATATCAATATCTAACATAGGAACAGAATCCAACAGAGCATTTACTTGTTCAATGTTACTATCATCGTCGAAATCCAGGCTAAAATGGGATAAACAACTCTCCAATGTATTTTCCGGTACGATGTTTGGTAATGACTCCTGAACTAAGGTTCCTATCATGTTCACCTCTTCAATACATGTGCTATCTAGCTCAGAATGTAGCTTGTTTACATTAAAAATATTCAGCTCAATAGTCATATTACCAAAAGATAGATTCATAATACCATTTCGACAGTTTATGATCGCATTAGACGTAGCTAAGAATGGGCGACCTAAAATCACAGGTATTTGGTTCTCTGGGTCGGGGACAGGTTGGGTATCTAGGACCACGAAATCCACTGGATAAATAAACTTGTCGACCTCAATAAGAACATCCTCGATCACACTACGAGGGATTTTAACGGACCTATCAGCTAACTGGAGTGTTATCTGGGTAGGTTTCATCTCACCAAGTCCTAGCTTAAGGTACACATGGTATGGCAGTAAGTTCACACTGGCTCCTAAGTCAAGCAACGCTTTCTCAACACGGTACTTACCTATTGTACAAGAAATGGTAGGGGACCCTGGGTCTTTATACTTAGGAGTAGTGGTATTCTGAATAATAGAACTCACATGACTAGCTATGAAGGCTTTCTTCTGGACATTGAGCTTACGCTTTCGCGTACACAAGTCCTTGAGGAACTTGGCATAAGAGGGAATCTGCCTAATTGCATCTAATAATGGAAGGTTGATATTAACCTGCTTAAAAACCTCCAATATATCATTAAAGTTGGACTCCCTCTTAGTCGGAACTAGCAGCTGGGGAAACGGGGCTCTGGGAACCAAAAAAATAAATCTAAAAAATGCTAACTAAACACAGGTCCCCGGCAGCGGCGCCAAAAATTTGATGTATTTTCAATTGGTTGTAGAGATAGTGGTAAACGGATTCGTATCAGACTTGTGAAGAAAACAATTTTTATAGATTTAAATTAAACATGCAACTAAATAAAATAATTCAAAGTTTTGGAGAAAAATACCAAGATTAGGATTCCACCAATGACCATTTTAATAGTAAACTCTAAATAGTTCTTATGCAATTTTATCTTTAAAATCAATTCTTATATTTGCCTCAGATAAGTTTTTGAAGTAATAATTGTAATTAAAAAGTATAAAACATCAAAAGTTACTAAAACCCAGCATGCTTCATCAAGTCAATTCACAATTACTCAATAAAAACTATTAATTCAATTTTAATTCGTGCAAATAATCAAATAATAATATTGCAAATAAATATAAAAATTAGAATTATACCAATAAATTACCAATGGCTTCCTCCGTCGTCTCGGCTAATGGGTTTAGCTCCTCATCCCAAAAACACACTCACAAGATAAATTCATGGCTAAAATAGATGTTTTTATTGATGATTATATGATGAAATAGGAATTAGCAACGCTGTAGTGGTGTTACAGCGCCACTGTTACAAAAGAGTATGGTAATTTAAGACTGCTGTAAACGATAACTATCTACTGCTGTGAAACAACGACAGTGGTATGAAAATAAGTCTGCTGAAGAACGACTGACTCTGAGAGTCTGTTCTTCGTGTTCTTCAGAAGCTTTAATGGCAGCAGCAGCAGCAGCGTTGTCTCCTCTATAATTGCTTCTCCTAGGATCTCATCGACTCTAAACTCTCTCCTAAAGGTTTCTAACCTTTCTTTAATGTAAACCAACACTTATATAGCCTTCAGATTCCCTAGAAACTCGATCAAATTCGAGAATAAATCTCTTATTCTTCACGTGCAGTTTGAACAATAATTCCATCTGTCGATCTTTGAATGCGTCTGTGAGCTATTCTATTGCTCCCAAAATCTTCTATGACTTGAACTCAACTGTTTTGAAGTATATCCCACGCAAGAATCTCTCCCAAATCTTTCAAACCAATTAAAAACCCTAAACAGGGACCGTGTGCACTGTCTTGACTTTGTGTGGATTTTGTGACTTATCCAGCCCAATTAGATGGGTCTAATCGCTTCTAACAGGTCCCTTATGTCTTGTAGAGTCCGTGGGTATCAAATTTGCCCATTGAATCGCCTGCTAGGTCGCTCAAATCCTTGATCCAAAACTGTTGACGCTGCTGCCTTTTTTTCCGCCAAAATTTTATTTTGAATTTTAGAAGTTGACCTCCCCTTATCTGTGGCTGGTCTCCCTTTAGCAGATGCCTGGAAATGGGTCACCCCTTAGTAATTAGGCTACCCCTTATCCAAAATCAAGGGTCCGTATAGCAAGTGTCCTCTTGGGAATTTTCCGCACTTTTTTCGGGGTTCCTCCGGGGTATTTCTGGGATACTTCCGGTACACTTCTGAGGCGCTTCCGGTACGTTATCAACGGAGGTCCAAATGCCACATTTTTAGCCAAATTCGCCGCAAGAGATTATTTTCCAAAAACACCTACAAATACATAAAATAACCAAATAAGTACAATATCGAGTACTAACAATATATACAAATGAGCTATATTAGACACATAAATGCGTCTATCAAATACCCCCAAACTTATTATTTGCTAGTCCCGAGCAAATCAAAACTACAAAATAAAATCCTAACTCACTGTCGCAGGCATCGTCGATTGCATTTAGCGTATGCAATAAGCCTTTAAACCCCTAGGTGGCCCTAGTGGCCGAGTTATAGTCTCGGGAGGGCTTACCGGAGATATACCCACAAAATCTTTACTCCAGACCTTAGTTATCTACGCAGAACCTTGGAAGGCACTAAAGAATCTCCTTGGTTGGCATACTTATTGACTACAGGAGGAAGTACCCTGATGCGAAATTCCAATTGATGTACACGAGTTTGCACTCAAGCATACTAAAATTCATATAAAGTGACAGAGCTCTACTCAAATAGTTGCACTATGGACATCAATATCCGGAGTCAAAACTAATCACATGGATAGATCAAGAAGATGGATATAGAAAAACATAGATGGTTTTGATGTTTACTAAGTGAACGGCGTTTCCCATATCTGTCTGAAGGCCTCCGCCAAAATGAACCTATCCTAATGGATTGAGATATTAGTCTGACTAATATCAACACACTGGCATATACAAGGGAACCAGTGGTCGATAACCTAACTCTAGGTCAACACAACTGGCATATACAAGGGTACCAGTGGTCGACTTTATTGAATTTATTCCTTTTGGTCAAATGGTCTGGTCTCAATTTTTTTTTTTTCATGGTATCTCAATCACTCTAATTCACCCTAGCATTGGTAACAACTTGAATCGTGGGCCCCACCTATCACTTAGAGAAACATAGTTTAAAAACAAAATAAAATAAAAATAGAAGTGAAAAGGACTCAACGAGATATGGTGAAACTATCATGTTATTTCTAACACCTGAGCTCTGTGCTTTTATGAATAGACTCTTTTAGATGTTTCCATCTAATCAGATTGGTTCCTCAAACTCCTACAATCAAAATGCTTCCATCCACTTAGAATAGTTAGTGCAATCCTCAATAGGCATAAATTTCTAGGCTCTGGAGTTTATTTATTGCAACTAAAAGCTAACAAAAAGTGTTTCTTCCCCACCCCCAAACTTAAATCTTACATTGTCCTCAATGTTCTAAGGATGAAAATAAAAGAATGAACAAGGAGAAACTATTACCACTGGAGGGAAAAGAAATAAGGAAGGATATTACCGTATCACATGAACGCGGGAGCCTCCCAGTAAATGCTAAATTTATAGTCATTAGCTAGACATCAAATACCTCAAAAAGAATTTTCACCTTCCAAAGTCGTATACCAATAGTCGAAATAATTGTGGGTCCATAAGACCAAATAGAACTGCCACAAATAGGAGACAAATGCTCAAGATCAGAAAAATGAGCAGATAGAGCACAACCTGATCTAAAGTTTCTCGCAAGACAACTGGATTTATCTGAGGTGCCCACTTGGGCTTCATATGAGTGTCTCGGCAAACAGATTCATCCGAAAAACGGGTCTCTAACATTTGGATTTTCTCCTGGACATTATCAGGCGGATCAGGTTATGGAGTCTGAATACACTCAAGCGATACCTCAGATGCACTAGGCTTGAGTCCCAAGTTAGGGACTTCTATTGGGGATAATTGACAATCTCTACCCCCAAACTTAGAATTTTGGGTGCCTCTACAATGACTAGTCACAATGTTCCTAATTTCTAGACCATCGGGTTCTTGAAAAAGGTCAATTTCTTTCTCTAAGTCATAATCAGGTGGTTCATCCTCAGCTTGCTTCATATCTTCTATGGTACACTCTAAGGCTTCCTTATTTTCTTGAAGCACGGTCTCTGGACTACTTTCCTGATCACTATCCAAATCGGAGGCTATAATCACAGGGAAAGACTCGGGTGGGCCTAAAAATGTATAATTAGACTCCAACTCAGGAGGCTCTTTTAAATAAGGTATTAAGATAGACTCAGAAGCTAGTAATGGTTTGAACCTATCTTTCCATATATCAATATCTAACATAGGAACAGAATCCAACAGAGCATTTACTTGTTCAATGTTACTATCATCGTCGAAATCCAGGCTAAAATGGGATAAACAACTCTCCAATGTATTTTCCGGTACGATGTTTGGTAATGACTCCTGAACTAAGGTTCCTATCATGTTCACCTCTTCAATACATGTGCTATCTAGCTCAGAATGTAGCTTGTTTACATTAAAAATATTCAGCTCAATAGTCATATTACCAAAAGATAGATTCATAATACCATTTCGACAGTTTATGATCGCATTAGACGTAGCTAAGAATGGGCGACCTAAAATCACAGGTATTTGGTTCTCTGGGTCGGGGACAGGTTGGGTATCTAGGACCACGAAATCCACTGGATAAATAAACTTGTCGACCTCAATAAGAACATCCTCGATCACACCACGAGGGATTTTAACGGACCTATCATCTAACTGGAGTGTTATCTGGGTAGGTTTCATCTCACCAAGTCCTAGCTTAAGGTACATATGGTATGGCAGTAAGTTCACAATGGCTCCTAATTCAAGCAACGCTTTCTCAACACGGTACTTACCTATTGTACAAGAAATGGTAGGGGACCCTGGGTCTTTATACTTAGGAGTAGTGGTATTCTGAATAATAGAACTCACATGACTAGCTATGAAGGCTTTCTTCTAGACACTGAGCTTACGCTTTCGCGTACACAAGTCCTTAAGGAACTTGGCATAAGAGGGAATCTGCCTAATTGCATCTAATAATGTAAGGTTGATATTAACCTGCTTAAAAACCTCCAATATATCATTAAAGTTGGACTCCCTCTTAGTCGGAACTAGCAGCTGGGGAAACGGCGCTCTGGGAACAAAGTGAGGCTCAACAGGACCCTCATTGGTCTCTTTGGAGACTCTATCAGTCTCCTCATTTTCTGGCTCAGCAGGGTGAACTACAGCATGTTCACTATCAGGCATGGCGACCTTGTTGTCAACTTTCTTTCCACTTCTTAGGGTTGTGACAACATTCACATGATTGTACGATTTCTCTCCTCTAGGGTTAGGATCAGTATGACTAGGGAACCTTCCATCCTCTCTCTCACTTATAAACTTAGCTATTTGTCCTACTTGAAGTTCTAACTTGGCAAGACTCTGGGAAGTATTCTTCAATTCATGCCTAGTTTCTTGTTGAAAGCTCATGTGGTTCTTTGATAGCATGTCATGGTTACTTACTAACATAGTGATAGCTTCCTCTAAGGTAGAGATCTTTTTCTCGGAAGTGTTCTGAAACTGGGTTTGACCTGAAGAGTTCTTAAAACCAAAACCTGTGGGAGGCTGAGAATTGCTAGACTGGCCTTGATTCTTGCCCTTAGACCAAGAGAAATTAGGATGGTTTCTCCAACCAGGGTTGTAGGTTTCTGAGTATGGGTCAAACTTCTGACGGTTCTCAAACCTAGAGTTGTTATAGACAGCATGGGCTTGTTCTTCACTAACTTGACCTTCCCAAAATGAATTATCGGGCTCTATTCCACAACTAGAGACTTGAGAGGATCTATTAGGTTCAACAAGGGGCCTATTTTTAGACTGACCCATTTCTAAAGCTTCTAACCTTCTGGACAAAGCAGCAAACTTAGCATCTGACGCAAAACTCGTATCTACCATATTGGTGCTACTTCTATTGACCAAGAGTCTTTTAGGGGGTTCAACAAAAGATTCCCACTGTTGGGATTTTTCAGCGATAACTCCTAAGAAGGTAAAAGCATCATCAGCATTTTTACTAGTGAACTCACCAGCGCACATAGACTCAACCATGGCTTTGGTCGAATAGTCTAAACCATCATAAATAATCTGTACAAGTTTCATATTATCAAATCCATGGTGAGGACACTGAGATAGGAGATCATTGAATCGCTCTAAAAACCTATAAAGAGACTCTCCCTCTTGTTGCACACTAGCACTAATTTTCTGCCTAACAGCTGCAGTTTTATGCTTAGGGTAGAATTTCATATAGAAGGCAGCGATAATTTCCTGCCATGTTTCTATGGATTCAGACGGTAGGTTGTTAAGCCAGGTCTTGGCTTTGTCTCTCAAAGAAAAGGGAAACATCTTAAGTTTCAAGACTTCATCGGTAAGGTCCTTTATCCTAATTGTCCCACAGATTTCCTCAAAGTCCCTAATATGAAAATAAGGGTTCTCATCATCTTTTCCTAAGAATATAGGGATCATTTGAAGAATACTAGGTTTTATCTCGAAATTAGCCGTAGTGGCTGGCAATTTAATGCATGAAGCTCGGTTGGTCCTAGTTGGGAACATGTAATCTTTCAAAGTTGCCATCGCTGGCACAACTGGAGTACTAGGGGTACTTTCCTCACAAAGAGACAGATTCTCAAAACTGAAGTTTCCAAAAACAGGGCTCTCAAAAGAAGAATCTTCGAGCTCCCTGCTTAAATCAGAAGAACTACTAGGTTTTTCGCTAATCAATCGACCTAGAGTATCTCTTTTCCAAGCCCTAACAAAATCGGGCATACACTAAAAAGAATTCAAAAAGAAATAAAAAAAAAATCCTAACAGGAAGGTTCTAGCAATCACACAGCAGGCTGACTCGAATTTACCACAGCAAACCTAAAGATTTCTAGCAAACAACAAGCATGATGGCTCCACTTAGATTGTTTCTAGACCAGCTTCTAATCCTTCGAAAGGGAATTCGTTACAATTTGAGCAAACCCCTCTGGAATCAATCCGAGTTTAAGAAAGTTGAATCGAGGCGAGGGAAGCTCAGAGGAGCTTTGATACCCAAAACCTCACCGATCCAATGCGGCGCAGTCATGCATTCAACTCGCAGAAACCGTCAAGAACTTCGAGGTGTGCTTAAAAGAGTAACCAATATTTTTCGAATGATTGTCCTGTTAAGCTCGATACCCTATAGGTCTCTTTCTAGTCCAAATTTTAGGCTTAGGTTCGCTTTAGGTTTCGTTTTCCTAAGGCGGGCAAGAAGGGAGCGGTGATGAAATCCGAACCCTTATCTTATATGGTCCAGTCCACGCCCTTTACTAGGAATTTAAAAACAGTCCATATTCAAGTCCTCAACATATATTCACCTTAAGGAGTCCAGTAACCCGCTTGCAGGAGATTCGCGGGTGTTTAGAATTTTACCTCCCGTACCAGACGGGCGAAGAACCGCTCAAGTCGACTCGGGCCACGACTCCTATGCCGTGTGCGAACCCGAGGGGCCGAGACGATATCGTAATCGTCGTCCTTCCCTGCACACAGTTTGTATTTAAGGGTATCCTTCCGTAGGGTTTAAAAATAAAAATAAAAATGTCCCAAAATTAATGTCCAAAGTCCATAAAAAAAAATACAAAAGAAAAGAAAAGAAAGTCTAATTTAAAAAAAAAAAATTACAAAAATAAAAATGTCTCTCTTTTTTTTTCTCTCTTTTACAAAATAAAGAAAATCTTCTTCTTTCGCTACTTTAGCTTTGCTTTTCGCTCCCAAACTTTAAGTAAATCACCACAAGCTTTGGCAAATTTATCTCTCGCTCCAACTTCAAAAATCTGCAAGGAAACAAAAAAAACCAAAAACGTAAAGAAGAACAAGAATAATAATAAAAAAAAATCTAAAAAAAAAATGCTACCTAAACACAAATCCGCGTCGGCGGCGCCAAAAATTTGATGGTTTTTCAAATAGTGATTGTAGTAGTGGTAAAAACAGGGTATTTTCAGACTTGTGAAGAAAACAATTTTTTCTAGATTTAAATTAAACAGGCAACTAAATAAAATAATTCAAAGTTTTGGAGAAAAACACCAAGACTAGGATTCCACCAATGACCATTTTAATAGTAAACTCTAAATAGTTCTTATGCAATTTTATCTTTAAAATCAATTCTAATATTTGCCTCAAATAAGTTTTTGAAGTAATAATTGTAATTAAAAAGTATAAAACATCAAAAGTTACTAAAACCCAGCATGCTTCATCAAGTCAATTCACAATTACTCAATAAAAACTATTAATTCAATTTAATGGCAGCAGCAGCAGCAGCGTTGTCTCCTCTATAATTGCTTCTCCTAGGCTCTCATCGACTCTAAACTCTCTCCTAAAGGTTTCTAACCTTTCTTTGATGTAAACCAACACTTATATAGCCTTCAGATTCCCTAGAAACTCGATCAAATTCGAGAATAAATCTCTTATTCTTCACGTGTAGTTTGAACAATAATTCCATCTGTCGATCTTTGTATGCGTCTGTGAGCTATTCTATTGCTCCCAAAATCTTCTCTGACTTGAACTCAACTGTTTTGAAGTATATCCCACGCAAGAATCTCTCCCAAATCTTTCAAACCAATTCAAAACCCTAAACAGGGACCGTGTGCACTGTCTTGACTTTGTGTGGATTTTCTGACTTATCCAGCCCAGTTAGATGGGTCTAATCGCTTCTAACAGGTCCCTTATGTCTTGTAGAGTCCGTGGGTACCAAATTTGCCCATTGAATCGCCTGCTAGGTCGCTCAAATCCTTGATCCAAAACTGTTGACGCTGCTGCCTTTTTTCCCGCCAAAATTTTCTTTTGAATTTGAGAAGTTGACCTCCCCTTATCTGTGGCTGGTCTCCCTTTAGCAGATGCCTGGAAATGGGTCACCCCTTAGTAATTAGGTTACCCCTTATCCAAAATCAAGGGTCTGTATAGCAAGTGTCCTCTGGGGCATTTTCCGCATTTTTTTCGGGGTTCCTCCGGGGTATTTCTGGGATACTTCCGGTACACTTCTAAGGCGCTTCCGGTACGTTATCAACGGAGGTCCAAATGCCACATTTTTAGCCAAATTCGCCGCAAGAGATTATTTTCCAAAAACACCTACAAATACATAAAATAACCAAATAAGTACAATATCGAGTACTAACAATATATACAAATGAGCTATATTAGACACATAAATGCGTCTATCAGTATCATAGCAGAAATTAATACATAAATGAAAGTGGCTTTAGATTTGGACTTTCACTTAGTGTAAACCACTCAAAGTTCAATCAAAACGCTGTGGTGAACTGATGTATTGAACCAAGGACCCTTTACGATTGAACCAGAGTAGTTACACATACTAATACCCATAGGAAGAGTGTAATTCTTTGTTCCTACGCATTAATGGCCTTTCGTAATATCCCGATTTCATGAATACTCTAAAGACGACGGTCTAATCTCATAGACAACGGCCTCACTTTCTTACTCATATATGTGAGTTCTTCTATAAATGATTATGCGAGTCACTTCGTCACACAAAATCATTGAGGATTAAATATTTTAATCCAACCTCAAACAATCATAAACTTATACACTAACGATTTTGAAATGGTATTTATGAAATACTTTAGTATCTCCATTATCATACACCAACTTGTTAGTACCATTTGAATTTAGTTTATATTTTTAAAACATAAGTAGGGTTCCCGTTGTAGTACGAATTTACATAGACCTTAATCTCATTCCTTGAGATATTCTGACAATCATATCTCTTGGCAATCTTTTTTCAAAGGATATGCTCTCTTTTATTCTACATAATCAACTGTGATTACTCCTCTTTTGAGCGGTCCTTTAAGAAATAAATATCTAAGGCAAAGATGTTTTTGCTTACCATTGTAAATCTTTTGTGCTACCTTAAAAAAAGTTGATTTATTGTCACAATAAATCATAATAGAAAGGTTAGGTTTCTTCCATATTGGAATAACTATTGATATATCTCTTAACCATTACACCTCTTTAGATGCATCTACAAGTGCAATAAATTTTCCTACATGGTTGAATAAAAAATGCATGTTTGTTTCCTAGAATTCAGTGTTATGACAGCACCGCCCAATTTGAACATCCAACCTGTGTTGGATTTTGAGTTAGAATCAATGGTGTTCCAACATGCATTACTATAACCTTCAAATACAGTGAATTCCCCTTGGTGACACAAACCATAATTCATTGTCATCTTTATGTATCTAAGAACCCTTAAAAATGCATTCCAATGTTCTTTACCTGGATTACTAGTGAAGCGACATATAATCATATTGCATATGCTATGTCAGGTCTTCTACAATGCATGTCATACACAAGACTCCCAATTACACTAGCATTTTTAACATGTCATATCTTGTACCTGTATTTTTCATCAATTTTACACTAGGATCTACAGGTATTATAAGTTTATTTATCCAGTAGATTTCGTTGTCCTAGATACCCATCCTGTTCAGGATCCTAGTGCTCAAATACCGGTGATTTTGGGTCGCCCATTTTTAGCCACAGCTAATGCCGTCATCAACTGTAGGACTCGACTCATGAACATATCCTTTGGTAATATGACTACTGAACTGAAAGTTTTTAATGTTACTAGAAAATCTTCCGATCATTTAGAGGAAGTGAATATGATTAGCACTTTAATTCAAGATCTAATTCAGGCTAATTGGGACGACACTTTATTTGATATTGTTTGGATGCATTTGATGAGACAATCCTATTAAGTCAGATAGGTGAACCAACTGTAGAACTAGAAGAAGCTCTTGAGAATTTCAAGGACTCTAAGGACCCTGAAATTCAGGCAATAGTTTTAGGTCTTTCTGAGAGTAACCCTAAGTTTGGGAGTAGAGAACTAGAAGAATCTTTTGAGTATTTTAAGGACTGTGAAGATCCGGAAATCCAAGCAATAATTATAGGTTTGTCTGAGAGTAGTGAAAACCCTAAGTTTGGGGGTAGTAATGATTCTTGTGATCCTCAAGTATCCCCCTTTGAAGTCCCTAACTTGGGACTCGAGCCTAGTAAGGTATTACTTGAGTCTATTCAGACTCCACAACCCGATCCTCCTGATACTGTCCAGGAGAAAATCCATATGTTAGAGACCCATTTTTCGGATGAATCTGTTTGCTGAGACACTCATATGAAGCCCAAGTGGGCACCCCAGATAAATCCAGTTGTCTTGAGAGAAACTTTAGATCAGGTTGTGCTCATTTTTCTGATCCTGAGCATTTGTCTCCTATTAGTGGCAGTTTTATTTTTTTGTTGACCCGCAGTTGTTTCGACTATTGATATATGATTTGAAAGGTAACTAGCCATTTTGTGGTACTTATGTCCGGCTGAAGACTTTAAACTTAGCACCATGCTCATGCAACCAGGTAATATCTTTCCTTAACTCTTTTTCTTCAAATGGTAACAGTTTCTCCTTGTTCATGCTTTTAATTTTATCTTTAGAACATTGAGGACAATAAATAAACTCCAGATCCTAGAAATTTATGCTAATTAAGGAAGGCACTAACCAATCTAAGTGGATGGAAGCAATTTGGTTTTAGGAGTTGAGGGACCAATTTGACTAGATGGAAACATCTAAAGAGTCTATTCATAAAAGCACAGAGCTCAGGTGTTAGAAATAACACGATAGTTTCACCATATCTCGTTGAGTCCTTTTCACTTCTGTTTTTATTTTATTTTCTTTTTAAAATATGTTTCTCTAAGTGATTAGGTGGGGCTCACGATTCAAGTTGTTGCCACTGCTAGGATGAAATAGAGTGATTGAGATACTAAAAAAAAAAGACCAGACCAATCAGACCAATCGGAATAAATATTAACACTTGGATAGCAATATGTGTGTGTTCTCCTTGTCTCCGTCGCCTAAACAAGCGTGGAATGCAGGATCCACGAGAATTACCATGTAATCGCTGACAAGAAGCATGCGCTTGTATCCACAAGATCTAATCATGTTGTTAGTTCTTAAAAAAAAATAATGTGTGTTCAATAAATCGACCGCTGGTTCCCTTGTATATGCCAGACGAGTTGATCTAGAATTATGATTATTGACCACTGGTTCCCTTGTATATGCCAGTTGTGTTGATATTAGTCAGACTAGTATTTCAATCCATTAGGATAGGTTCATTTTGGCAGTGGCCTTCAGACAGATATGAGAAACATCGTTCACCTAGTTAACATCAAAACCATCTATGTTTTTTTATATCCATCTCTTAATCTATCCATATGATTTGTTGACTCCGGATATTGATGTACATAGTGAGACTATCTGAGCAGAGATGTGTCACTTATATATGAATTTTAGTATGCTTGAGTGCAAACTCGTGTACATCAATTTGAATTTCGCATCAGGGTACTTCCTCCTGTAATCAATAAGTATGCCAACCAAGGAGGTTCTTTAGTGATTTTTAAGGTTCTTCGTAAATAGCTAGGGTCTGGAGTAAAGATTTTGTGGGTATATCTCTGGTAAGCCCTCCCGAGACTATAACTCGGCCACTAGGGCCACCTAGGGGTTTAAATTGTTATTACATACGCTAAATGCAATCGATGAGGCCTGCAAAAGTGAGTTAGGATTTTATTTTTGTTTTAGACTTGCTCTGATAGCAAATAATAAGTTTGGGGGTATTTGATAGACGTATTTATGTGTCTAATATATCTCAATTGTATAAATTGTTAGTGGTCGATTCTGTACTTATTCAGTTATTTTATGTATTTGTAGGTGTTTTTGGAAAAAAAAACTTTTGCGGCGAAATTGGCTCAAAATGTGGCATTTGAACCTCCGTAGATAACGTACCAGAAGCACCCCAGAAGTATGTTGGAGACACCCTAGAAATACTCCGGAAGAACCCCGAAAAAGTGCGGAAAACATCCCAGAAAAATTACTAAAGGCACCCAAAGACATGTGTTATTTACACCCCTGAAATGGATAAGGGGCACCCACTTGATAGGGATGACAACTTGTTATTCGCACCCTATCAGGGATAGGGGGCATTCCTTCTCAAATTCAAAATCAGGAAAAGGGAGGGAAAGTTTTGGCAGCAAACCTGCGGATTAGGGTTCGAATCTTTGGGCAGTTTTAAAGAGATTCAATTGTGGAATTTGATTGGGCTAGACTTCCTAGAGCATAAGAGGGTTTGTGTGTTTGTTTGGGTCGAACATATTGGGCTTAATCATCTGGTAGGAGTGAAACATGAAAAGAAAAGTACGGGTCGTTTGTGGAGTTATTTTTGGAGATTTTATTGAGGATTAGGGAAGATATATTCTCTGATTTGATTCCTTTATATCGTGGGAAAGTTTTGTAACAATAGAAGACGCGTATGAAGATTTTGGAAAGAATCAACAGCCGCGTAAAGAAAGTAACAGAGTTTGTTGCTGTAACTTGCATGGAAATAAAATAGAAGATTTCCCGGAGATTTGAGGGGTATGTTAGCTATAAATAGCATGGTACGAGTCCCATAAAAGAGGTCGAAGAGTTTGGGGTAATTGAAAAGTACCACAGAGCATAAAAACTCGAGTTGCAGAGCTGCAAAAGAGGAGGAAGAAGAACAGTGCATACAACACTAAAGGAAAGTCGCAGAAACTGTTTTCTAAAGTTTCATATTGAATACCTTTTGTAACAGATTTCCAACAATTATATTCATTTCGCAATAGATCTTTTAAGCTGTTCTGTAACAGCGAGCTTTGTAACAATTATAATTGTTATAAACTCACAACTTTTTATCTTTTCACTCTTTTAATCATATTTTGAGTCATAAACACATATTTTGAGATCATGATTAATATGAGGAGCTGAACCCCAACACTGGGATGACGGTGGAAGCCCTATTTCACGCATTTGGTAATTCTAATAATTCTTTTATGACTATTTGAATTGATTTTGAATTTATTTATGATTTTTATTGAAAGGGTGTGATTTCGTTTGATGATGTATGCTTGGTCTATGTACTTTTGATACATCATGCTTGTGATTTACTGCCATTGCTTTTCAAAAATCTATTTTTGGCAAAAACTAAGAGTCCATGTTTTTATTTATTGAGTTATAATTGATTAGAATTATTATCTGAGTCAATTGAATGCAATTTGGTGGAATACCGAGTCTCAGTAATCTATCGATACTTGATGTATTTTCAAATTTTGTAGTAATAGTGGTAAAAACGGGTTCTTTTCAGACTTGTGAAAGCAATTTTTTTTAGATTTTTTTTTTTTATAAATGAAAGATAACAAACTCAAATAAAAAGATGTTTGTGAGAAATATGGAGAGACTAGGGTTTAGGATTTCACCATTCACCAAACTTCATGTGATTCAATGATAATTCTTATCATGCAATTCTAGACAATATAACTCCAATCAAAAGAAATTGTGATTCTAATCATTGCCTAAATTAGATTTTGAAAACATCCATTGTTAATCGCAAGCATGAAGTATCAAAAGAAATTTACTAAGCATACTTCATCAAGAGAAAAACACAATTGATTAATAAAAATCATTTACTCAATTTTTATTCGGTGCAATTAATCATAAAAGAATTGCATAAATAAATTTTACCACATAACTTTTGGAAGAATGGCTTCCTCCGTCACCCTGGAGATTGGGTTTAGCTCTTCATGTTGAAATACCTCTCAAAATATTTTATTGATGCTCAAATGGTGTTTACAATGAATAGAAAATAAAAAAATATTGTAAAACCGGGTTTGCAACGCTTAAATGTTACAAACCGCTGGTACAAAACGATATAAGTGAAACGTTTTTTCTCGGATGAATGCGACCCACGAGCATTGGCATTTACTCTGTTGATAAACGACGGCTCCGGCGAGTCTGTTCTTCACGTTCTTCCTCTTGCAGCAGCAGAGAAGAAAATTTTCTTCTCTCAATGCTACGCTCTGTCTCGCTCCAAACTCTCTCCTCTCACTTCCTAAATCTAGACCACCTTCTAGGACTCCAATGAAACTATTTTATAGCAAACAGGGACAAGAAATCTCGCTCATCAATCCCAGAAATCCTCCATTACTCAATTGGTAATAAAATAGATATTCTCATGCAGATACGGGAATTTCTTCCCTGTTTTAACTTCTCACGCAACTATATGTTGTCTATACACTCCAGACTGATTGAAACACGTTTTAGAATGAGATGAGACGTTGTAGACTCGCTCCAACTTTCCAAAATAAATCCAACAGAATTCGAGAAAACTATTTTTCACGTGAATGCGCTGTTTTCTTCCCACAGTAATTCTAATCAAATTCAATCGAAACAATCACCCACAATAGCTTCCTTAATCCTCTATGGATAATCCCAACCAATCGCAGCCCTTTAATCTCACTGAATCACGTCCGAAAATCGATTGAAAATTCTGTCAGGGAAGAGATATTTTTTCTCGACAAAATGCATTTTTTGAAATGAAAGAGAAGAAGTGCCCCTAATGCAAAACTAGGGTGCCCTCATCCTTTGGGTGCCTGGGGGTGCCTTATCAAAAATGAGGGTGCCTTTAACAGATTTCTAGGGTGCCTTTAACACATTTTTCTGGGGTTTTTCCAACATATTTCTGGGGCGCCTCCGGTGCATTTCTGGGGTGCTTCCGATGCATTTCTAGGGTACCTTTAGTAATTTTCTCCGGGGTGTAAAATGCCACTTTTCGAGCCATTTTTTCCACACAAGTGTATTTCTCCAAAAACACCTAAACAAACAAAAACACTATAATAAGAATAAAAATGGGTACTAATAATATACACAATAGGGATGAAAATAGCTGTGACAAAACTTGTGAATATATTTTCTTTATTTTTAGTGTTTTCTATTTTTGAGTCTGAAATCGAGTCTACACAAGTCCGAGTGAACGACACTCTACTTACCATTTTTAAAATTACATCAGTCATCAAGAAAGTTGAGGAACATGATGGAACCAAAGATGTCAACATGCGAGAGATTTACATCACTAACGATGATGGGTACTACTTTTTTCATTTCAAACTAATTTAATACAGATTATAAGATAAAATAACTAACACTTACTATTACCTGTATTAGGGGAGAGACGATGAAGATAACTCTATTGGGTGAATTAACGACTATGATAGATGATGGAATACTAGATAGTAATGAAAATGCTACAGTGATCATCTTAGTCACTGGAACATTTGTCAAAGAGCGCATGGGTAAAAAATGCATATAATGTATACATAAACAAAAACTTAAACCCACTGACCTAATTTAATTGTTATTATTACTGGGACAATCAGTCTTTCCACTACAAAAGCATCTAGAGTATTTGTGGATTTGGATTGTGAACAGGTTCAGCAATTTAGAATGAGGTAAGCTAAACATACAATAAAAATGAAGTTTATAGATAATCACAATAAAATTAAAACATGCTACTGTATAGATAAACAAAATAAAATTAAACCATGCTTTTGTTTACACAGGCTTGGAGAAGAAACTGGAGAAATAGAAGAAATACACCTTGAACAGGAGAAATATCCTTTTGAAGACAAATTTTCCCTATATGAAGCCAGTCAGATGCTGATGGACTATGACAATACGGTAAATACAAATTTATGTTGCAGTTATACATTGACCTATATTAATTCAAACATTTAAGAATATAGGTAAATGCAAATTTATGTGATTCCTATTTGACATAGGACAAGGAGTTTTTCTGTGAAGCATCTATTGTTCGAGTCAACCAGGGAAAGGGTTGGTATTACATAGCTTGCAGAAAATGCAAAAAACAAGTTCTAACACAAGGATGGACAGACTACTTGCCCAACATGCAAAATGAGATTTGATGGAGAAGTACTGCCATGGTAAGGGAATAATCTAAAACATGTTGATTATATGATAAAGAATGAAACCTAATATAATTACTATTCATTAAAACAGGCATCCGATCATCGTAAGGATCAAGGATAACACAGAATATGTAGATTTAACAATTTTCGGATTTAATGTCGAGAAGATGCTGATATATACTGCGACTGAACATGTTGCATACGCTGAGCGTTGCGAGAAGGTAACATCTACTCTTATGATTAATACATTTTATTTCAAAAAAAATAAAAAAATAAAAAATGTTACACGATTTGTAGATGGGTGAACTGGAAAAAGCTATACAAGTGTTTGATAGACTAATTGGAGAAAAGTTTGGATTTAAGCTAAAGATGACTGGAGACAACATCGAAAAACAGTCAGACAGTTACACAGTTGTGAAAATTCTTACTATGGTGAAAAAAAAACATCTCCACTGAGCAATTGGGTCCGAAAACATCACAAAAAGACAAGCAACAGAAGGTCAGGCTTTTGGAGGATAAAACACGCCAAATAGAAAAGCAACAAAAAAGAAAGAGGCTAAGACGTATGGTAGTTGAAAAGGAAGATAATGAGGATTTTCAAAAATATAATGAAATGGAAGAGGATTTGGATGAAGAAGAAGATGATGAAGATAAAAATGCTATGGTGAAACAAAGTAAGACCACCACTTTGCAAAAAAGAAACAGTCTAAGGAGGATGCTTTTAGAAGATGATGAGGATACTCAAGAAGATAATAAAATGACAGATGATATAGATGAAAAACAAGATGACGAGGATGAAAAAGAAGGTGCATGTGATGAAAACGGAGATGAAAGGGATGAGGATGAGTAGAGTGCATATGATTCTCTGTTAATGATTTGGGTAGGATTGCTTTATTATTAGTTTCATTTTTAGTTATTCTTTCTTAGTTTCATTCTTAGTGATTCTTTTAATGTTTGAGAAATACCTTAAGTATAGTTGTGGATTATATTTTCTTAGCACTTTCAAATGTATGAATATATTCTGAAGCATGCAAACTTAGTAGATGCTGCATTCATAAAACAATAGGACAGGAACATCTTTACATTTTCAGCACAAATAATAACTCAATTAACTTAGCCCTGTGCGTACTGGAAAGTAAAAATAATACTAGTCCCTAAACGGAGTAATTGAAAATAAATTAAGTTGGAGGATTTGATAAAAATTATATACAATTTTGATAACAGCCAACAGTTGTCGTTTATCCCAGAAAAAGCCATCTCTATTATATGGAAGGCAACACTACGTCCCTTTGAATGTTGACGGTCCCCAACCTAGGGTACACACTATTGATAGCAGCCAACTGCTAACTTTGAAGATCTCCCAATAAGCTAAATGGATGATATCTTGTCCAGGATCTCCCACTTAGCTTCCAAGAATCCTTGTTGGAGTAGACAAAGTAAAAATAATATTAGTCCTTAAATGGAGTAGATGAAAAATAAACTAAGTTCTAAGATTTGATAAAGATTATATACACTTTTGATAGCAGCCAACTGTTGTCATTTATATCCAAAAGAATGCCATCTCTATTATGGATGGAAATAATACTTCCCCGTGAATGCTAATGGCCACCAACTAGTAGGGTACCTACTTTAACATGTATTTCTTCTTTTCCCATCTATAAATAGGGCTTCAAATATCACATAATTTTCTCATCCTTATCTACTCCGGTGCATACATTATCTTGCTACTAGCTAAGTTGAAAGAGCGAGTGTGTCTAAAATATGGCTACAAAAATGCAAAGGTTTTCATTTTCTTGGGTCTAGTTCTTGTCTTCCTTCTGATGTCTTCCAAGGTTTCAGCTGTTAAGGACTTGGCTGAGAAAAAAAGGTGAGCTTTAGTTTTCTTCTTTTCTTAAAGTATAAATATTGTCTTTTCGTTTTGATAGACGGTCACTAGGCTACATCCAAACCGCTTCATATATGAGTTTATTTGGCAATTACTAGATTCGAACTCCTACGTTCCCAGTAAAAAGAGCATAAAAACCATCAAACATTGTCCATTAGTAGCATACGTTTTTTTAAAAAAAATTCTATTCATTTATTTATTTTAGTTTTTGAAATTGTTTAATCCTTTGTTTATTTTCTTATACTTTATATATGGACATTTTTAGTTGAATAATCCCAAAATTAGAATTCCTGGGTACATAAGACGAGCAAAATATGCTTGTCGCTCAAATAATCAATTACTCAAAATATACTGTTCTTATATCCTTCTGTGGTTATTTTGCCCAAACTGTTATAAATTATTTATACTAAGCTGACCAAAATATCTTTTATCTCTATCTTTTTCTCCGATCTGGGTTTTCCGCCATGTTCTGTGTAGTCAGAAGATAATCATCTTGTTACGATTCTAACTGGGCAATCTTAGGATTTGGTTTTCTAGGTCTTGCTCTGATTTATGATGTTTCTTGTGTCGTTGTATCCATTTTTTGAATTGAAAACGAAAACTATATTGCTATGGGTTGAAATTAAATTGGTAGGATTAGTTGTTTAACTATGCAAAGCACAGACGAGTTACTATTTATAATCGTGTATGTATGCCCTCTCAATCATTTTTCCATTTCCTTCGATTTTGGGTTATGGCCAATTCGGTTTTGGTTCATCTTTTTTATAAAGCTGTCTTTCTTATCTTATGTTCATGTGTACTGTGAATCTCTATATTGAAAGACATTCTCCCAAACCCAAGACTTGGAGGGTTTGATTCAGCGTCCGTGAACTTACACAGTAGGTAAGGAATTTAAGTAACCTTCACTGATTCACGCAGTATACAGTTCTAGTATGCACGGTCCTCAAATGATTAAGAGAGCATATCTTGTTATCACTAATGTTAATTTTGTGAAAGAAATTAAGCCGAATTGAATAGGATAGAAGGGTTTGTGATTAACTTCATGTTCTGCAGGGAAGGATTTGATATGTGGTCGTGAATATGCAACTATTACATAACTAACATCAGTATGCAGGTTGCACATCAGTTGTTTGCAAAAATGCCTAACCAAATTTATGTTTTCTCACTCATTTTTCCAAATTTATGTTTATGGTGAATATGTAGATGTTAATCCCTGTAGGATTAAGTGAATGAGCTAT
Source organism: Papaver somniferum (assembly GCF_003573695.1). Taxonomy (NCBI): domain Eukaryota; kingdom Viridiplantae; phylum Streptophyta; class Magnoliopsida; order Ranunculales; family Papaveraceae; genus Papaver; species Papaver somniferum. The sequence goes on along the minus strand of NW_020650859.1, from coordinate 1,861,963 downwards.
TGATACGAGTATAAGAAGAGAATAAGGTAGTGAAACAGTAGAATTTTTACAGCCTTGTATATAAGGTACTCTAATTTGGTAAGGGAAGATACGTTTGTTTGTAATTTGTGTATATACTTTATCCCTATTTTGATCTGCTACTCTAATTTTTCTGGCACTCCGAGAAGAGCTTCAAGGAGCCGAAGAAATGGTTCTCCAAGATGTTATCTCAGTCCCTTAGTATCCCCCTCTAATGACAGAAATCCAAAAGTCTAAGGGGAATTGATGGTGGTGATACTATTGGTGATTTTTGATGGTGATGTTGGACCTTGTTATACTGTTGATCCTCAACCGTAGCTAATAATAACATTACATGTCACCATATGTTGGGTTTACTAACATAAGCCTAGATTTGTCCACCAAATGCACAAAATGCACCTGAGTGCATAATGTATACCCTGACTGGAAAATAGGTTTTGTCCTAAATGCACCTGAGTGCATGACGTATATTTTTTTTGAATTTTTTGTTGTTCCTCTTATTTTTATTTTGGTTGATGTTTTAATAGTGAATATAATTGGTAATGGTGCTGGATTTATTGTTGGAGATCATGAATTAGTGATTTTGGTTGTGTGTAATATATTGCAGACTATTAGTAGGATACACCTAGATATATCCATGAAATACACAAGATGCACCTGAGTGCATAAAGTATATACTGGCAGGACATGAGGTTTTGGTCGAGTTGAACCTGAGTGCATAATGTATATGCATATATTCTATGTTTTGATCAGGTTGCACCTGGGTGCATAATCCATATTTTTATATGAAATAAATTTTGGTCAAGTTGCGTCTGGAAGCATAATGCATATCTTTTTAGTAAATAAATTTTGACCAGGTGCACCTGGGTGCATAATGTATAATCGACCCGGTTTTAATTTTTTTATTTATTTTTTTCTAATTTCATATCAACAATGCATCTTGTTTTCTGGAAATTTTTGATGCCTTTCCAAAAATATAAATTTTATTAAAATCCGATTTATATTTCGGAAATTAAAACCTTTCTCGCGGTTAATTTTAAATTGGAGAGAAATTATATAAGAGAGAGAAAAGAATATGATAAAAAATAAAATTTAAAATAAAGGGTATATATGACTAAATTTTTTCATATCTTTTTTACCCATACCTATATTTTACAAGTCCATTATTCCCGCATTTTATGGATTTTGGTCATATGACCCATTATCGGCTATATATGTTTGTGTAAGATGTTTTATTCAGCAATAGGGGTGGAGACCATCGAGAAAAATGGGGTAACAGACTCCAAAAAAGAAATAAGCGCCGTCCAATGTCCAGGTAAAGGTTGTAGTAAACAAAACTCAGCTAAGTTCGTTAAGATATGCCTACAATGTTGCCCCTGAATTAGTTGCTCAAACATGGCATGTCCGAAATACTTCTTCAACTATCAGTCCTGCGAAAAATCCTTAAGAATTAGAAGTGGCTAATAGTTTTTTTTTTTTATTATTATATTTCTGAGAGGCTTGTTATCATTGTCTACAAAAGCTCATCTATTTTATTTAAAGTGGTTCTACGTTGACACCCATTGCGGGTTCAAGAAAATCCCGGAAGACAATTCTGTGACACCGAATTTGTATCTTAAGGGATATCTAGAATTATTGTTTTATTTATGCAATAAAATGTACCGGATAAGTAAAAATTTGATTATCCTTTCCGGGTCAGTGTATTAATAAAAGTTTGTATAGGTAATTATGAGGGTGCAATAATGATATTTTGTTAATACACCTTAATGTTACTTCTTTTGAATTTCATAATTATGATATTTTTTCCATTTGGTTTTTAGCTGTGTATAACCAAAAATGACTCGTGCAGTGATATGGTTTTATTTTTTATAGGAGAAATTAACAATAATTTTAAATAAACGCACAAAAAAACTAAACTGAAACCGATACCTCACATATGGGGACCCATCCTTTGAGGATTAGTAGTGGGTCACTTTTTGGCCCCAATATCTTAATAAATGTGAAAGAGTGGTTTTCATGTGGGTTTTTACCATGGTTTCATAAAAAAATTGAGAAACTAAAACTTTCTCATTAAAGGCCTTGACAAAATAAGTTCTCACGTTGAACAAAAATGAAACCTTCGCTTTGTATTTGTCAAAATAAATCTTTTCTAATATAGGAGATATGGTGGGGACATTTGACATAACTTTATCGGTCGGGATATTAAAAATTAGGTTACACTTTGTTTACATTAAGTATTTAACCGTTCGTTAATAAAAACGTCAACAAAAAAGAAAGTGAACAACACTTCCGTAAGAATTTTAACCTAATTAATATATATTTACACCAAATATTTAACCGTACGTTAATAACACTGTCTAAGGTAGATAATACTTCCGCCAAACCGCGGAAAATTTTTCCAATACAAAATTTTGCTTAAAAAAATCTCAATATAATATTTAAGTCTAAATTCAATTAGGAAGTCGATTACTTATTAGAACTTTTCTTTTTTTAAATTAATATATAAACGCTCACATATTTCACACATATTTTCGGGTCCGGATCCTCTTTGCCCAACAAAGGATGTGCCCAATATGGCAAACCAATGGCTTGAAGACACACGTCTTTCCTTTTTTGTACCAATTAATTCAACCATATTTTCCTTTTTTTAGTTTCTATTAATTAGGTAAAGGTAGTTATAAAGATTCTGATTTCATAACAATTCTATGTTAATCCAATTTTGATCAAAGATTATTTCTTTGCTAGTTTTAGTAAGCATTGGGTTCGCATTTTTGTTTGTGACATGATACCATGAACTTGAAGCAACAAATTAATGTTTAAAACAGTAACATAAAAAAGGAAAGATACATCGTAATAATAACAATACCATCAACTAATGGCAGCACCGATAGAGAATCACTTCCTTCTCTCTTTGATTTAATTTTCTTCGACTTTCTTGACAATTTGCTTGGCTTAAAAATTGTTGCCCATGGATATCTATCTCTAAGAACAAGAGCAAATGCTGCACCGAAGGCTACCAGTATGCTGGCCATTGAGATGAACAGTGTTGCAAGATTAATTATCAGTTTTTGCGGCAAGGATTTTAGCATTATTAATTGCAGTACACTACTGATGAAATAGAATTATTATGAAATCAGAATCTTTAAAAATAATTGGATAAAGCAATTTGATTTACCTTTCCTAAAAAAATAAAAAAGGAAAATATGGAAGATTTAATAGGTACGTAAAGGATGACACGTGTCTCCAACCTATTGGTTTGGCACATTTGGCAAATGCTCTGTTGGGCACAAAGGATCCGACCCTATATTTTCTGCGAAAATAAAGGGAATAAATAAATAATTTCTTATATTTTCTCCACCTATTTAATGCATTCGTCCCGTCCCATCATACTAAATCAAAATACATAGTCACGTGACGGGGAGAATCCGCGCACACCAAATTAAAAATGAAGAGAAGAAAAATGTCCAATGCGTAGCATGGAAACAAATCTAGTAGGTTATTAGGAATGTGCATCTTTACAAGAGGCAAATACAAAAACTTGCAAGTAAGCTGCATGCAAACTCAAAACACAATTCCTTATGAACCTTCATGCACAATTTCGCACATTTAAATAATTTGCATTTCAATGAGTGAACCTGGCGTGGATTTAAATAATTTGCATTACAATGAGTGAACCTGGCGTGAGTCGAACACGTATTTTCTGCCTTGACGTCAGACGTGCTACCATTGCACCCCAGATTCAATAGTATTCAAACACATATGGTTTAAAGACATATACGATTATCTTCCAAGTTTGTCAACTCCAGACACATTTAATCACTCAAAACAGACACAAGCAAGCACAAAAAAATCCATGGAACACACAATTTCATGATACCCTTACGAAAAAGTGATTTGAAGTTTAGTCGCTCGAGTGACACAGTGAGTCAGAAAAGGGATTGAAAAATTGTGTGGGAGAAAAAACTGAAACATAACAGTCATCAGCAAGTTTTCCTTCCGTAATCCAATCTCCTCAGTTGGTTCAACATAACAAAAACCATGTGGATTCAACATACACTAAATATTTCTTGTATACTAGTCAAGAAGTCAATGTTGCTTGGCATTAAAGAAACTCAGTGTATCAAACATCAAGTAACAAGTCACAAGCTAGCACAAAAAAGTGAATTGAAAAAAATTACAAAAAATTTGGACTAGGCTGTATGTCTCAGAGCAACTGCAATGGTGCGATCAAATCCAAAGATCAAGGAGTAAAAAAAGAGCGATTAAATTTTGGTTTAGTCCGTTGTGTGGCGCAGTGGTAGAAGACTAAATTTGGTGGAGCGTAGTTATAAATTCCGCCCGATGAAACGAGATCGATTATAAAAAAAAAGAATTATGGGGAGTAACTATTAGTTACGGCCCATTCAAAACAAATTAAAAAAAAAAAAAATTTATGGGGCGTAATAGTTACGCCCCATTCAAAACAGATTATATATATAAAAAAAAAGTGGGGCGTAGTCGTCGGGCGTAGTCGTAAATTACGCCCAATCAAAACCAAACTATCGACCTAATATAGTCTGGTATTTGGTTATAGTCTGGTATTTGATCGATACTCCGTTCCGTAGCGTCTGGTTTTTCGACCAAACTTTTAGTTATAATCGATGACTGTGGTTAGTCTCGGCACCAACAACTTCCACCACATACTAAGAGTATAAAAAGGATTTGCAGTTTAGTCACTCACGTGACTGTGATCATGCTTCATATCCACTCTGAAACACCATAGTTTGTTGATTAAGCTGGATATATGACATGAGTGGTAATACAATGAATGTAATGTAAGGGTCTGGCTAGCACAAAAAATATTAATTAAACAAGCACCTAAAGCACCATTTCAGATATGTAACGGAAGCATTCAGAGCAGCAAGTGGGGAAGTCCTGCTTTAAAGAAATAATAAGCATCATCAGTACTTGTCTGTATCTTAACATGCTACCAACAGCATGTAGGGTTTGTGTTGTTAGTGAAGCATCAAAACATATAATGCATACAGGATCTAAGAGCAACTGTAATGGTGCGATCAAACCCAAAAATCAAAGAGTAAAAAAAACGATTAAATTTGGGTTTAGTTCGTTGTGTGATGCAGTGGTAGAAGACTAAATTTGGTGGAGCGGAGGTATAAAATCCGCCCGATAAAACGAGATCGAAAAAAAATAATTTATGGGGCGAAGCTATAAAATCCGCCCCACTCAAAACTTATTATTAAAAGAAAAAGGGACGTCGTCTTAAATTATGCCTGATGTCGGGCGTAGTCTTAAATTACGTCCGACTAAAACCAAACTATCGACCGAATATAGTCTGGTTTTTGGTTATAGTCTGGTATTTGATCGATACTCCTCTCCGTAGTGTCTGGATTTTCGACCAAATTTTTGGTTATAATCGATGACTGTGGTTGCTCTAAGATCTTATATTTATAATGAACGATATGAGTTACCAAAATAAAATTAGTTAGAAATCTTATTGTTAGAAAAACTTAGATTTGGTGTAGTGTGTAGGAAACTCAGTATACTGTTTCCTGGATTAAGAAAGCAGTTCAAGGATTTTACAGTAAAGAGTTCATCCTTAGATAATCCTCATGTCCGCGTGTCAGTACTACCATCAGTGTTTGCAGGATTCTCTCCTATCACTTGTGGGAGTTCAGCAAACTGTTCAAATCAAGTACTGTACTCCAACTTGAATACAGTCGCATAAATTTTCCATCTTCTTACGAACCAGTTTAAAAATAAAAGGAAATAACTCTTTAGAGGCTTAGGCCTACTCCTATTATAGTAGGACTTAATTCACAAGCATAGGTGGCGCAATCCTAAGGGGTGGCGTACCAAAAGAATGATCAAGACAAAGTGTAGGATCACCCTTTATTCTCGACTCAGTAAACGATAAATCTATCACCACACGAGAAACCAACACGTGTTGATCCTGAGGTCGGATTTGGTGGCGTGGCGTGCATCGGGAAGAAAGGCATTAAATGCACTGACAGAGCGCGCGTGGGGGCAGAAGAGTCAAGTCATAATGCACCCCGGCGCAGAGGATAGCAGGTTCGGGTCAGAGTGGACAGTTGGTATCAGATCAGGCATATCGGAGCCTTCTCTTTTGGATGAAACAATGATCGGAGATAATGTGACCAAGAGAGAATATATCGAGAGGTACACTCTTCGGGCGATTAGGAGATCGGGTATCAAGTATAGGGAAATGGTACTAATATTCGTCCGATAAGACAACTAAAATTGAAAGAATAAGACCGACAATGTAACCTGGTTGTATACGAACCTCATCCTATAAATATACACCAATGAGTTGAGATAAGTGGAGGTCATTGTAAGCAGTGAAGTGAGGAGAGATACTAATCATTGTGGAAAGCCATCACTTTTGTAACTTTGAGAGAATTAATAATATCACCCTTGGTAATCATGCCAAATCATGTATATCTTATGTTCATGTGTCTCTTTACTTATTTGATCTTAAAATTAATTCATATCAAATATTAGATGTAGGATTTATTACTTCTTAAAACTACATTCTGGGGCGACTAAGGGGACCAAGTAATATCCTTGGATACCTTGAGGGTTATTAAAAGAGTAGCTTCTTAAGATCCTAACCATCATTGATGATAGTTGAACCTAAAGATGAACTCTTGTAGTTAGTCATTATAGTGTTTTCGCTAAAGATTTCTATTTCATAGCGATAAAGGTTTTCAAAGCTATTTGATTTTGGCTGTTAAACTCGATTTAAATAATGAAAGATGAGGTGTGAAAAGTTTTCTCAAATTGTGCGAGTTGTTAGAAAGATAGGGGTGCACGTACCCTACCCATATCCGCCAACCCTACCCTACCCGCCAGTTTTTTAACCGTATCCTATCCTATCCACTATTTGGCGGGTAGGGTGGCGGGTAAAGATTTTCTTAACCGCCAGTAAACGGGTAGGGTGGCGGGTATAGACCATATCCTACCCACCCTACCTAGAAGTGCACACTACTCCTACCCGCCAACCCTACCCTACCCGCCAGTTTTTTAACCGTATCCTACCCTATCCATTATTTGGCGGGTAGGGTGGCGGGTAAAGATTTTCTTAACCGCCGGTAAACGGGTAGGGTGGCGGGTATAGGCTATATCCTACCCACCCTACCCGTTGTGCAGCCCTATAGAAAGACTATCAAAGTTCCTAAATGAACATCTATGATGTTTCAGCGATGCTAGTAGAAACTTCAACTCTCCAAAGAAACGAAAAACCAAATATGATTTGTGCTTTGAAAAACCAAGAGATCAGTTATATTTTGAAAGCGCCATCGTCGGACTTTACTATCGTCTTCCCAGGCTCGGCCCAACTACGATGAGTCGGAGCTCAAGAGACAGCAGTTTCGATATACACTTGACACATTAGCGTAAATATCATTTTATTGTTAAGTAAGAATAAATCATGAGTCGAACGGAAAGCTAAAAGTTCCAAGGTAAGATTATCCTTGTTGAACTCGAAGAGAAAACCATTAGAGGGGCGATTTTACGTCTTACTAATCTAGTGCCCTCAACCGTTTTAATTTTCTTCTTCAAACCTTGATTGAGAAAGTTGTTGTGCTTGTTTTGGAACAAAATTATTTTTCTGATCACCGGTACAGATGAATTTAGTACCCGAAAAAGGATATGTTAAGACAAACAATGAGTAATGTTGGAAGAAAGTACGAATAGTGACTAATCATTAGCTTATAAAATAATAGTCTTTTAAAGTCAAACAAACAGATTTGCTGAGATCATCATGATGGAAATAAAAGAATCTTACTTGTAGAGAAGGGTTGTCAGATGAAAAGCTTTTATTTTGCATTATGCTCAAAATTTTTAGAAAAAAGTTCAAAGTGAGGTGTTGCTTGTTTCATGATATAGGTAAAATCGTCGGAGTGAATAGCAGACTAAGCCCGATGACAAGTGCTTCGGGAACAGTAGCAGGAATGAGCATGCATGAAGAAATCACTGATTAGCGATAAGAGAGTAGTCATAGGCAACAACCCGAGGCAATCTCAACACCTGCAACCGGAATGAAAACAGTAGATGAAGAGGTTAACTTAGGACACGATGATGAAATCACTCTCCTGGGACGTATTGAGCCAAATCAGAGGACACCGGAGAACATGATAGATGGGTTGACGAGATCCGACATTGTGGACGGCAAGAAATTGTTATTGGCACAATAAAAAATGCGACCTGAAAGATTACACGCAGAACATCAGGTAGCTGTAGACCGAGAAGAGGAACGACTTCGACAGATCCGATTGAGAAAGAGCAATGCAACACGAGAAACACATGCAGCACAAACGGCACCCGCGGCACCAGGAAACCACTCCCATGATCCATCTAGCCATGAGAGCACGGACCCGACTCTGATAAAAATCTTGGCGAATCAAAGGAGAGAAGACGAATTCACGAGAGAGCTGCAGTGCAGGAACTTGACACTCGAGCAGGAGAACCTTCGGCTTCGAAATGAAAAGGAGAGATCGCGAGGGTCATCTAGTCAAGGAGAGTCAAGTGATCACAGCTTAAGCCAACAAGAGCACCGTACTGACCCGCCTCAGCAACGAAGGCATGTGCCCGAACCAGCTCACGGCCCTAGGATGGGATATGGACCTCCCGATGACTGCACATCCGAGGATGAACTCCCTCGACAAAATAGGAGACCCGACACAGCAATTGAAGCCAAGCTCCGACAACTAGAGGAAATGGTTAAAAAACTAACAGGAGATGGAGAAGATGATAAATTGGCGGAAGTCATCAATGAAGCAGAAAATACCCCTTTCACCAGAGAATTAGAACAAGCGTCATTCCCTCCCAGGTGCACTCTCCCAATTTTTACATCTTGGTTCGCTGGGACAGGAGACGCCGTAGAGAATGTCAAGATGTATATGATTCCACTACTTCAATGGAAAAGAAATGATATTGTTATGTGCAAGTTCTTCCCGGAAAGCCTAGAAGATGAAGCTAAGAACTTGTTCTACACCCTTGAGATCCTTAACAGACAGACGGAGAAAATTGTGTACTGAAATTGGGAATGTACCAGTTGATCAACAAATATTTGGGTTCGAGTCTCACTAGTGGGAAATGGGTGTTTTACCACCCACATCAGAGACCCTCACTGACGGTAGTCAGACTGTTGACCAAAGAAAGCCGTCTCTGATATAATAAAAAATATCCAATCTCTTAGAAACAGTCTCTGAATATTTACTATTTTACCCTCATTCAGAGATCGATTCCGCTACCCACGATTAGTGATGTATCTGTAGTCAGATGAACGGCTGAAAAATGTTTGAAATTTGAGCCATCGATCTAGATGAATGGACAGCTTGATCGTGACTTCGTTATTATCGATGTATCTGTACTCATCTCTATCTCCTTATCCATTATCTTTATTCTCCCATACCTCTTTCACTAACTCACAGCAGAACGCATCGCCCTTCTTTTCTCTCTCCGTAAGTTTAAACATTAATTTTCTCTCGATCGACCTCCCCCATCTTCTTCTTCTACAATGGATCCAGATCCGGAAGGTGAAATAGAAGTCAATACCCTCAAACAAATAATCGATTTCAATGGTAGTCTGTGTGTTGTGAGATCGTCTTCCAGTGTGCCCAGAATTGCGTGCCGGCAAGTGAAATCGTCCATTATCCATTTCCTGTGTTCTTTGGAGTCTGGTGGTGCATCTGATTTTGGTTGTTGGAGGACGTATGAGACTTCGATGTCGGAGAGGATGAATTCGATTTTGGTTTTCCAGATTGGGAATTGTTCTCCGGAGCTGTTGATGGGTTTTTGAGTTGTGGTTAATTCTCTGTAAAAGAATTCTGAAATCATGACTGATTGATTGATCGGATTGAGCTTGAGATTGGGTTTTGATGAATTGGGAGAGTGTGATTTTGAGATTAGTCTCTGTGTGGAATATAGAGAGACCTAATTGAGATTTGGGGAGTCATAAAATCCGTCTTACGATTCATTGGGGTAATTATCTATGTCTCAATTTTATTCATCATTTTCAACTATAGAAATTGATATTTAATATTAGGGTTAGGGTGAATTTCGAAGCTCTTGATTTTCCTGGTTGTAGTTTCGATTGAAGTGTTATTTTTCTTCATTAGAGTTGTTGTTTACTTCTACTGGTTCGTGTTGTCATTCCTGATAACGATGGTGTGGTGGTAGTGATGAAGTAAAAGATGGCTCAGTTTGCTAAGAGATTGTTGGTTACACTGCTTCTGTTCTGTGAGGTGAGCTAATTAGTTTGTTTTTGTGTCTTCAATTTGGGTTTTAGAAAAATTCTTATTTCATGGGTTTTAGTGGTAAATAGTTTCTAAAGGAGTTGTTTTTGGATCAATTTCAGGAGCTCTTAACTCACATGATGTTTTCGTATCTTCTGTGTACTACGACATTCTGATGATACAGGAATTGGGTGTTTCTACATACTTAGTACTGTGTTGCACGCACTCAGGTTTGCTATTTCAGTAAGTGAATTTGATAGATTTACTTCATTTGATTTTGTTTGAGTTTCAGTTTTTGCACTTTGAAGATTGAATGAGTGAATTTGGGGTTTTATTGTTCTTGTTTTGTAGGCAGAAAAAACTTCTTGACTCTTGTTCTTTGAATTGAATAAAACAATTATCAAGAATTCCTGGCTTTTGTAGGTTATATTCATATTCGATCTTCATTTGCTTTTGTAACTCTGGCTATGGACCTTTTTTGATGGTGTTTGTATGCTTGGCTGCAGATGGATTTGGAGAGAAAGGTAGGCCAGGCATATCTAACCATAGAGGAATGCCCTGACCTTGAAGCTCCAACTGGGTTAGATACGGGAAAGTTCAGTTATTTGATTGGATTTTATTTACTCTCCTCTTTAATCATTACAATCTCATATCCTAAAGAGATGATTAACTAGACTCTGTGTGCCTCAGTGATTTGTTTGCTAGTCTTTTTAAACACTAAAAAATATTGGAATTGGATGTTATCATATTGAATTAGGACTGGAAATTGGTGTTCATTTCCTTCTTCCGATATAAATATCCATATGAAGTTCAGGAAGCTGTTGATAAGCTTAATGGTTAGTTTCTATTATTTTAAAAAATAGAGTTTTGTTAAAATCTTTGTTTAGTTTTCTTTGCCAGGGATATCTCTACCCATGAATGGAATTTAGTCTTTAAACATAATTGGGTGGACCAGTTAATGGCCTGCCAGTTTCATGATGTGGAATCTAATTGTTTGTATTGCAGGACTTCACCTCCCAAATAAGGAAGAGACAATTGCTGCTAACCTGATCAAATGGCTCTGTGTTGTCTACGAAGGTTTGGAGAAGCTGTTATTCCTTACCTTAACTTGAGACATTTCTCTTAAAGTGATAAATAAACTTAGTTTGTTATGCTGATGTGCACGTTGTTCTCTTCTGAATGCTCCTCGTTTAGTATTGCAGGTGTGGACAAGATCCCTGGTAGGGATTTTAGTTACAGTCGGATGCACAACAGTGGTACTAATTGTCAAAGACTCAAACTTTGACATTCTTCAACCCCCCGATTACATGCTTTTTGCTCATAGGATGGATTCTGAGCATCTAGGAAAGATGATATCAAAGGTAAGATTTATTCTTCTATATATATTTTGGATTAAAGGGAATATAGTTGTCACTTATTGTTATTTTTTATGTTGTTTGACTCTTCTCGAAGTTTTGGTTAGTTATTTATGATCTTTGGTTATTCGTACCAAAATTGATACATAATGGTTGCTTTTGCAGCACTTAGAAACTGTAATCAAGTCTCATATCCCGGGCTCAACTATGACTTTTACTCCTTAAGAAGTTGAAGAATATTTCAGTGGGCATTTCCAATTTGGGTCACTAGATTTTAATTTTTGTAATCGTTGTTTGATTATCTTCATCATAAGATATGGCACCCGAATACTCACGTACTCGAATCATGTTGGTTTCGTTGTATGAACAAATACTGATGTCGGTGGATGTGAAGAAGAATTGTAGGTCTCTATTTCTTACTAAGATAGAAATGGACCACTTGTAATCTCCATTTTTTACTCATCATAGTTTAGTCTTTAATGAGTTAGCAGCGAGATACATCGTACAAGAATCCATGTCAGCAATTTTAAGTAAAAGGTCCCTCCCGATGTGCTAAAGGGACCCCAGAAGTAGATAGGGGCGACCAACTTTTTCTTCTTTTCAAAATAAATTTTTAGCGTGAAAATACTGTAAAAAACTGGCAGAATTTTCGATCGATTTTTGGACGTGATTTAGTGAGATTAAAGGGCTGGAATTTGTTGGAATTGTTTCTAGAGGATTAAGGAAGCTAGTATGGGTGATTTATCGATCAAATTTGACTGGATAACGTGTTTCAATCCAAAACAGTGGCCACGAGTTTTATTGAGTTTAGCATGAATTGAGGCGTGTAATGCATGATAAGGGAGTGTGTTGCACTCCAAAGATGCGTGAAGAAGATAAACAAGGAGCCAAATTAGGGAAGAAAATATTCCCGAAATATTTTTGATATACCGAGTAAAAGAGGAGCTTTTGGAGATAATGGAGGAGATTCATTGTCGCAATCACGTAAAAATATCTTCACAATGTGTCATAGAAGGGGTATCGAGAATTTGGAAATTGAGGAGAGCTCAGGAGCGAGAAATCAAGAAGAACAGCAAGCTACCTATTGTTGTTTTCTGCTGGTGCAAGGAAGAAGAAAACGAAGAACAAATCCCAGAAAACAAAATCTCTGGAAACTGTCGAATATCTACGGCAGTGGGTAGCACTTTTCCAGCGACTTCCGAATAGTGACTACAAAACCTCTGATGTATTGTTTAATGGAACAATGATTTTTTGATGATTTTTCAGCGTCGCGAAATTCCATTTTCACCATTTTCTCTTTATTTCACCATTGTAAATACTTTTTGAGCAAATAAAAAATCTTTTGAGAGTGAGTACAACATGATGAGCTAAACCTCAATATTGGGACGACGGAGGGAGTCGATTTTTATCATATGGTAAATTTAATTTCTTCTTCTAATGACTTTTGCATTAATTTAAAATTGAAATATGATTTGAATTAATTAGTTGTCATTTAATTTGATGATGTATGCTTAAGTTAAATATATTGATATATCATGCTTAGGAATTACAACTAATCTTTTGAGAATCTACTTAGTGTTGTAGGAATATTACTGGTGGTGTGGTTGACCACCCCCATGTGTCACTATGCATGAGAAATTTCTCTCCATGCTATACACATGTAGGATTTCCTCTAACTCAATCAACACATGTCAAGCACCTCCCTTCTCCTTGGACACATGTCATGCACCTCCCTTCTTCTAGACAGATGTAAAACCATCTCACATGCAAGCTAACACATGTAATAGCTAGAGTTATCTCCCTCTTGTATATATATGTGATTATCAATGAATGGAACTCCATGATTCTCCTTCTACTTCTCTTTTGTCTCCTTTATGCTTTAATCTTTGTATTCTCCATGCAACAAACTTAAACACGTTATCAGCACTTTGTTCCCAACTGAGCATTAATCCTTTACAAACAAAAGTTGTTGATTCTACCATTAATATCAAGTAGGATTTTTCTCAAGAAGAAGGTATTCCTCAAACTTTTTTTCCCTTAAAACAAAATACTCATAATGGTAATTATTTTGATTTGCATGCATGTTTGGTCTTCTTCTTTTTCCCTTAAAACAAAATACTCATAGGAAATATGTTAACCCATAATGCATGTTTTATCTCCGTTCATGATTTTAGATATTTATTAAATAAATAGTTATATTTGTTCTTGTTTGGAAAAAAAAAAGAAAAAGAAAGAAGATGATATTATGATTTTGTACTACTTTAGTATACTACAAATTATTATCATTAATTTATAGATTAAATATGGTATGGATGCATGTTATCTTATACATCAATGTTATGCCATGATTTTTTAATTTTTTTTGGTAAATCATTATATTGTCTTAATGTGTAACTAAAGTCATATAATAATATATATTTGTACAAATTAAAGAATTTTTATTCAAGCTTGTTATTATAATTTTGTGGACTGGGTTATGATCATATATTGGACTATATGACATATCCGTATTACCCACAAAACCATAAAGAAACTTGATTTTGGTATCCATCTTGGCCATAAAGAAATTTGGTCACGGGAAAATGATATCGGGATTTGTCATGGACTCAGAAGGACTTGAGCACCATATTAATGTCCTTTATTTTTGTCTATGTAGATGGACCCAATGTGACCGGAATTCGAACTTTTGGACTCAACAGGACTTGAGTACTACCGTTGGGTATCTGATGTGGAAACCACCTTTGTGGCAAAGGAATACACCTCCACTATTAAGCCATCTGTCGACGCTGCTTCGGCAACTGAGAAAGACAAATCTCATGCTCTTATGTTCCTCCCGAGGCATATCGATCCTAACCTATGTTGGGGTTATCATCACTTGAAGACACCAAAAAAGATATGGGATGCTCTTGATAGCCGTTTTGGGAACATTCATGATTCCTTAATACCACAATTGAATGTCCTGTGGAACGAAATCCACTTCCTTGATTATGTAAAAGTGAATGATTTCCAAAAAGACATGCTGCAAATTCAGGCACGTATGGACTTTTGTGGAAATAAACTAAGTGATGAGGAAATGATTCAGAAAACCCTATCGACCTTTCCAACCTCTTCCATTATACTAGAAAACCAGTATCGTTTAGAGGTTGACAACAAGAGAATCACCACATTCAGTAGGTTGATAAACTTACTTCAAGTGGCCGAAAGTCACAATGAGATTTTTGTCAATTACAATGCTAGAGCTGTCGGGAAAAAGAAAGTTCCCGAAGCTAACCATGGAAAGGTCAATATAGGAAAGAACCCCAAAGGAAAGATGACTCGACATTCTGATCCACACCCCCATGATCCATACCCACGTGGAGATAACACCTCTCGTGGGTGAGGACGTAAGGGAAATAATCGAGGTCGAGGACGTAAAAGTAATTTTAATGTTTGGCACAGAGAAGGAACTTCTTGTCATAGTGGTAGTAATCCTAAGTTCGAGAAAACACCCAAAAATCGCACTAACAAAAGGGTCGCAGATGAAAGTGCGCCTTGTTTTAGGTGTGGATCTACCGGACATTGGTATAAGCATTGCAAGGCTAGTGCCAATATAGCTGTGAGCTATAAAAAGTACCGGGAAACTCTCGAACAAGAGGCTAACTATGTGGAAGAAAATAATGTAGCCCCTGACGTCAACCTCACAATCTCAGATTTCCTGGGCAATGAGGATTTTTCCCCAACAATGGATGTTCCTGATTTCGCTTGGGCCTAAGAATTTAGTTTCTTGTTTTATGGATTGCTAGACTCTCTCTTGTTATGTTGTCTTAGACTATCGTTTGTTTCATGGATTAAGTAGGTTTTGTTGTTGCTAAACATGTTTTTACCATCTTTATGTTATGTGTACGGATTATTTATAAGTACTTATTTTCTATTATGTTCTATAGAATTTTACTTTGTTTATGATAATCTATTGTTTAGCATATCAACTATAATGGAAAGGACGTCATTCTAGTATAAAAATATTCTCTAAAGAAAGTTAGATAAAATGTTCATGTTTTTTTGTTTGTAACATTCCTGCCTAATGTACTTGTAGGAATGTCTTCAGGAGAAATTGAATGTTTAGTTTAAAGTGCAACCACCCACACTATCCTAAGAAATAGATAATTATTTGTCGATTTTACTCCTTATAATACATGTGTGACTACGATGATTGGATCATCGCAAGTAATAATTTGGCGAGGAACTGCTCAATTCTTGTTTCCATACGGCACAATGATTAAAGTCACAAAAGCTCTATATGCACCAAGAGGTCACCGCACTTTGTTAAGTTTCAAGTATATCCGTGCAAATGGTTATCACTTGGAAACTCATTGTGAAAATGGAATTGAGTACATATATGTGACCTCTACTGAATGCAGAAGGAAGCTGATCTTAGAGAAACTAATGAGTCACTCTAGTGGATTGTATATCACCACTATTAGGATTATCGAATCCTATGTGGTTTCCAACGATGAACTATTGGCCAGTGACTTATATAAGCTTTGGAACGATCGACTAGGGCACCCAGGTCGTGATATGATGATCCGTGTTTTTAAGAACTCACATGGACATCATTTCTTTAGAATGAAAAAGAAAATGAGATAAAAGATTGTTACAATGCAGAGTAATAATGTGCATTCTAAAGTAATGATGTACCTTTTATGCATTCTAAAGTAATTGAAGCGCACCCCCTATCCCATTCTTCTTCGCTATCCTTATCGAAGGCACATCGCTCATTCTACAAAGCTTGTTCTTTAGCAAAAACAGGATCGACACCATCCTAAGCTAAAGATACCAAACAAAATATTTCATTTTTGCAAAGAATACAAGGTGATATTTGTGGACCTATACATCCAGAATGCGGACCATTCAGGTATTTTATGGTTCTGGTTGATGCTTCGACCCGTTGGTCACACGTTGCATTGTTGTCCAAAAGAAATGTTGCATTTACAAAGCTCCTAACACAAATTATACGACTAAGGGCTCAACACCATGATCATCCAATCAAGTCTATCGGACTTGATAATGCTGGAGAATTTACATCTAAAGGATTTGATGGTTTTTGTATGTCTAATGGAATTGACGTAGAGCATCATGTACCCCATGTACCCACCCAAAATGGTCTCGCAATTGGTTGATGAACTGAGCATCAGTGAGATTTGGATACTTGTAAGATTTCTTCTCAACCCTACACGCAGATACAGAAGTATTATCAAATAAGATCATATCAAGCGCGTGATGATCATAGATGGAGGGATCCTCGACAAAAAATAATGAACCAACAGGGAAAAATCTTCATCAGAGAATATATAACTTACGCACCTTTTCTCTGTCATCAATTGAGTTGATGAATCCATGGACAACCTGACGAGTTAAAATATAAGTTTGATGATAGAAGTTCTAGCAGCAATAGTAACATCAATGGTGAGGATGGCCGTAGCAGCAATAGAAACAGAAGTAAAACAGGAGAAATAATGACGCAAATATAACGAAAATTGAATGAGAATGAAATTGAGTAGAGCGGGAATGTCTGAAAGGAATGAAGAAAGTTATGTACCAAGAAAAATTAAATACGGGGAAAGGTTTTGACCGGCTAAAGAGGAGGAGGGTCATAAAATAAAATTAGTGGGAAACGTGGAGGAAGATAAGGCGATGTATGAGGGGTTACAAAAACTGAAGCAGTTTCTTCCCATTGTGTCGTTCACATGAGTGGGAAGAAAGAGGCATAAATTTAGTAGCACTTAACTAAAAAGCATAGGTGTGGTAATCATAAGTGGTGGTGTACCAAAACCATAGGTGTGGTAATCATAGGCTGCAAAGACGAAGAACAAGAAGTTGCAGGAAAGTTTCCTGCTGCTGTTGAAGAAAAAAAAAGTCGAAGAATGGACTATCGAAGACAGTCGCAAAAAGCTGCCGCAGTCAACAGCAGGAACTAAGTATTGTTCTCCAGCAGCAGTAGAGTTTGATCGTTCTTTTCTGGACGCCTAAGGTAGGTCGCAGATTCACTGATTTTATTCTTTTCACTCTTTTAATCAACTTTTGAGCTATAAACATGTATTATGAGTAAGTGATTAATATGAGGAGCTAAACCCCAACACTGGGATGATGGAGGAAGCCATTCTTTACGTATGTGTTAATTCTATTTAATTCTTATATGACTTTTGCACTATCCTAAATTGATTTATGATTTTTCTTGATTATTTGTGATTTTGTCTGATGGTGTATGCTTAGTCTAAGAACTTTTGATGCATCATGCTTATGATTTACATCTAATACTTTACAAAATCTATTTTTGGCAAAGAAATAGTCAATATTTGTTATCATTATAAGCTATAATTGTCTAGAATTAATAGTTGAATCACATGGGTATAAGAATTGGTGGAATCCTGAGTCTCAGTCTCTTGATCTTGTGACGTCTTTTGTATATATTATTATTTTTGAGTCTGAAATCGAGTCTACAACAAGTCCGAGCAACGAACTTTATCTACCACTTAAAAAACTACATCAATTTTTGGCACCGCAGACGCGGACTTGTTTACAGATTTGTTTTTAAGTTTATTTTTATTTTAATTATTTTGGTTCTTTTTTACTCGTTTTAGCATTTTTGTTTGCTTTCAGACTTGGAGCTGAGCTAAAGTAAAAATAAAGAGAAAGGGCTGAAAAGAAAAGCGAAGCCAAAGAAGGAAAGAAAAGAGGAATCCCAAAGGAGTGAAGAATATATTTTATTTTATTTTTAGAAATTATAAATAGGGTTTTACTTTTCGTAATTTTTTTTGTAATTTTTGAACTTTTCTTTGGACTTTATTTTTGGGACATTGGATATTATTTTTAAAACCCTAAGAAAGGGTTAAAAAAATTTAAATAAAACTGTTTGCAGGGAAGGACGACGATTACGATATCGTCTCGACCCCTCGGGTTCGCACACTGACATTGGAGTCGGTGTCCTGAGTCGACTTCAAAGGTTCATCGCCCGTATGGTACGGGAGGTAAGACTCTATCCACCCACGAATCCCATGTCAGTGGGTTTTATTTAACAAAACAAACACCTCTGGAAATAAAATATCGAACTGGTATTACAATAGCCAATACAACGAATATCCGACCGAGTTTTCAAATGGACATCATTCACATTACAAACATAGTGTAAATAGTGGTTGGGAACACAACCTTTTCAAGGTTATGGATCATACCATGGTGAGCCCAATTACTATCCACACAAACTCCAGTCATACGAGCAATAAAATAAGGAATATAACAGTATTAGTTCCCCGTTGAATGATTTAATCAAACAATTATACCCTAGTGCTATTTATGACCCTTCCATTTTTCTAGAAGAGACTCTCAAAAAGTTAACTGAACAAACAAATAGGTTTGTGTCAGAAGTGAATAAACAAACTACACCAATGAGTAAACCTTATATAGAGGAATCCTTCAAGCAGATAGCTGAGACAAACGAAATAATTGCTCAAAATAATCTTAACTTCCAATATAGTGTTTCTGATAGTCCCCTTGAGGATAGTTATTTCCAGAATCAGGATGATGAGGTTAGAATTGGTGACACTGCTTTAGATGAGGTTCAACCATTTTCATGTTATTATAATGATTACTGTGATGAGGATAGTGCTGATGAAGAATCTGAAATATGTAGGCATAGTGATCAGGAATTTGTTACTCCAATAGAGATTTATAATGATAATGTTATTTCTAGTACAAATCCAAATAATTTTAATAATTATTTACCTATTCAAAAGGACGAGGATTTAACTAGAGATACCCCCGTTTTAGACGATGTAGTATTTCCTTTTTACGAAGCCAATAAAGGTTTAGAGGAACCGATTTATCCTGAGAATACTGTTTTCGAGTCGTACGATTTAGAAACTGTAATCGATGATGGTTCAGAGAGACGGTTTTATCCTGAGAATGATGTTTTAGAATCGTACGATTTAGAAACAATAGTCTTAGATGAACTCGTAGAGATGAGTGAGGATGCACCGCAAGATTATAACTTAGAAGAATCAATTGCCCATTTTCAGGAATCTGATGACCTAGAAATTAGGGAGATTGTGGCTAGTCTAACTTGAGACACTGAAAACTCTAAGTTTGGGGGTGATTATCATTCTCCCTGTTCCTTACCTTTAGCTCTTACATAGATCCCTCACTTGGGACGTGAAATAAGTACCTCTACCATTTTATATGATAGCTATCCCGAACTTAATGATGTCCATAAGTAAGTTCAGTTGTTAGAAACCCATCATCTGGTTGATGTGGTTTACCCAGGCTATGATACCCCGATCGACTTTATTTTCCCACCAAATAGTTTTCTTCCGAATGTGGGAATATATAGATTTCAAATGTGTCAATTATTAAGTTCTGAGACTAAACCTAAGTACTTTAGGTTAATAGAATCGAAACATTTTCTTAAGAATGACCACTACTCTCATTATGGTCAATTATGTAAGTCAAAGATGATTTACTTTTAGGATCCCCAATTATTCAGGTTATTATTGTGTGCTTCTAAATTTTTAACTGAGTTTTTCCAGACTTTAGAACCTGATTGTTTGGATCTTACCTATGAGGAAATTCAACCTATAAAAATATTTTATCTAGACACAGTTATAGAACCTGAACCTGAACAACAACTAGATATAGTTGTCTTAAACAGGAAACTAGGCAAGGGTTTGCTCGGTTTATTCACTTTCTTGGCTTGTTGCAGGTTCCTTTTATTTCTGATAGCATTATTTGGTTTTGATAACCCACAATTATTTCGGCTATTTCTATATGATTCGATGTGATTAATCCTTTCTTAGTCTAGCTGAAGACTTTAAACTTAGCACTTCTTGGGAGGTAACCCATTCTCATGCAACCAGGTAATATCTTTCCTTGTTCATGCTTTTAATTTTATCTTTAGAACATTGAGGACAATGTTAGATTTAAGTTTGGGGGTATGGGGGAAAACTTTTTAGTTGCAATAAATAAACTCCAGAGCCTAGAAATTTATGCATATTAAGGATAACACTAATCAATCTAAGTGTGTGGAAGCATTTTGGTTTTAGGAGTTGAGGGACCAATCTGACTAGATGGAAACATCTAAAGAGTTTATTCATAAAAGCACAGACCTCAGGTGTTAGAAATAACATGATAGTTTCACCATATCTTGTTGAGTCCTTTTCATTTCTGTTTTTATTTTATTTTTAAACTATGTTTCTCTAAGTGATTAGGTGGGTCTCACGATTCAAGTTGTTACCATTGCTAGAGTGAAATAGAATGATTGAGATACCAAAAAAAAAATTGAGACTAGACCAATCAGAATAAATATTAACACTTGGATAGCAATATGTGGATGTTCTCCCTGTCTCCGTCGCCTAAACAAGCGTGGAATGCAGGATCCACGGGAATTACCATGTAATATGTTGACAAAAAGCATGCGCTTGGATCCACAAGATCTAATCATGTTGTTAGTTCTTAAAAAAATAAAAATAAAAATAAATAAATGTGAATTCAATAAAGTCGACCACTGGTACCCTTGTATATGCCAGTTGTGTTGACCTAGAGTTAGGATTATCGACCACTGGTTCCCTTGTATATGCCAGTTGTGTTGATATTAGTCAGACCAGTATTTCAGTCATTTAGGATAGGTTCATTTTGGCAGTGACCTTCAGACAGATATGAGAAACACCGTTCACCTAGTCAACATCAAAACCATCTATGTTTTTCCATATCCATCTCTTAATCTATCCATATGATTTGTTGACTCCGGATATTGATGTCCATAGTGAGACTATTTGAGTAGAGCTCTATCACTTATATATGAATTTTAGTATACTTGAGTGCAAACTCGTGTACAACAATTGGAATTTCGCATCAGGGTACTTCCTCCTGTAATCAATAAGTATGCCAACCAAGGAGGTTCTTTAGTGCATTCCAAGGTTCTGCGTAGATAGCTAGGGTCTGGAGTAAAGATTTTGTGGGTATATCTATGGTAAGCCCTCCCGAGACTATAAATCGTCCAATAGGGACACCTAGGGGTTTAAAGGCTTATTGCATACGCTAAATGCAATCGACGATGTCTGCGACAGTGAGTTAGGATTTTATTTTGTAGTTTTGATTTGCTCGGGACTAGCAAATAATAAGTTTGGGGGTATTTGATAGACGCATTTATGTGTCTAATATATCTCAATTGTATATATTGTTAGTACCCATTTTTGTACTTATTTTGATATTTTATGTATTTGTAGGTTCTTCTGGAAAAATAAGCTTTTGCGGCGAATTTGGCATGGAATGTGGTAATTGCGCGCATGAGAGAAAATTGCTAAAAGCACCCTTCATCAGGATAAGGGGCACCTTAATTCCTAAGGGGTATCCATGGATATTTACACCCTAGGGTGTCTCGAAAGGAAGCTGCTATCGGCACCCTTACTCTGGATAGGGGGAACCATCTTTATTATTTGAGAATACAGATTTTGGCGGGAAATTGTTCAGCTCGTGTGCGATATTCTGGGAAGAGTTTTGGAAGAGCTTAAATGAGATTCAAACACGGAATATCGTTGGGATGGATTTGTTTCAGCAAAACAAGGATCGTATGTTGATTGGATCGATTGGATTGAGCTGTATCATTTGATTTTTGATAAATCAGGGAGATCAGATTCTCGTAGAATTTCTATTGGATATGGACTGGTATGAGCCTGTCATGACAAAAAAAGGATGAGTGTATGGTTTGGGATCGAACATATAGAAGATTTACGTAAGGTTTTCAATAACAGACGACCGAGGATATCTCGGAGATTTGGGATTATTTTGAGAAAGTTTCGCATAGTTAAGGGAAGATACCTTATATGGATTCTCTTATATTTAATAGAGAGGAGTTTGGAAAGTTGAAAACAGTTAATAGCGTAAAGGGATCAACAGAGAGGAAGAAAGTCCGTGTCTTTAGGAAAAAGAAAACCGATTTATTCTCGGATTTATCTCGGGATATATTGGGACCTGTGGGGTATAAATAGTGGAGGAGGGTTTCAAAGAAGGTTATCAAGAGTTTTAGGGTCGATCAGAGGCTGCAGAGACGAAGAA
The DNA here is from genome assembly GCF_003573695.1 of Papaver somniferum. Taxonomy (NCBI): domain Eukaryota; kingdom Viridiplantae; phylum Streptophyta; class Magnoliopsida; order Ranunculales; family Papaveraceae; genus Papaver; species Papaver somniferum. Next base: position 1,839,252 of record NW_020650859.1, on the reverse strand, counting down.
CAAGAAGTTGCAGAAAACGACGAAGAACGGACTATCGAAGACAGTCGCAGAAGACTGCCGCAGTCAACAACAGGAGTTAAGTATCGTTTTCCAGCAGAATTAGAGATTTATCGTTCTTTTCTCTACGCCTTCTGAGAATTGCAGATTCACTGATTTTATTCTTTTCACTCTTTTGATCAACTTTTGAGCTATAAATATGTATTTTGAGAAAGTGATTAATATGAGGATTTAAACCCCAACTCTGGGATGATGGAGGAATCTATTCTTTACGTATGTGTTAATTCTATTTAATTCTTATATGACTTTTGCACTATTCTAAATTGATTTATGATTTTTCTTGATTATTTGTGATTTTGTCTGATGGTGTATGCTTAGTATAAGAACTTTTGATGCATCATGCTTATGATTTACATCTAATACTTTAAAAAATCTATTTTTGGCAAAGAAAGAGTCAATATTTGTTATCATTATAAGCTATAATTGTCTAGAATTAATAGTTGAATCACATGGGTATAAGAATTGGTGGAAACCTGAGTCTCAGTCTCTTGATCTTGTGACGTCTTTTGTATATGTTATTATTTTTGAGTCTGAAATCGAGTCTACAACAAGTCCGAGCAACGTACTTTATTTACCACTTAAAAAACTACATCAAGTACACTCTTCGGGCGATTAGGAGATCAGGTATCAAGTATAGGTAGAAGGTACCAATATTCTTCCGATAAGAACCTCAGAATTGATAGAATAAGACCAACACTGTAAACTGGTTGTATACGCACCTCAGCCTATAAATATACACCATTGAGTTGAGAGAAGGGAAGGTCATTGTAAGGAGAGAATTGAGGTGAGATACTAATCATTGTGGAGAGCAATAACATTTGTAACTTGAGAAAAATAATAATATCACCCTTTCACTCCCGTGGATGTAGGTAATCATGCCGAAACATGTATATCTTGTGCTTATGTGTCTCTTTACTTGTTTATCATGCAATTACTTCATATCAGATGTTAGATGTAAGATGTATTACTTCTTACAACTACACCTATGCACAAGGGTAAAAAATAGTGTTTGACATGCTAGGTGGAATGGCAAATGAGCTGCGCTATTATGGGAAAAGCGATAGAGTTACTATCGCCAGTTATTACCAACAGCGCTGGCGACATTATGCTCGTTGGCGTCATAGACCCCATCGTGCGATTTACTTAATATAGTTGGCGACATTATGAATATCGATCAACAACTTTTTTGTAACGGTTATTTTCCCGGTAGTTCTTATATATACGCTCTTGTTCTTCTTAAAATTACTCACACCTACTTCTACAAATATTTCTCCAATTTCTCTATCTAAATTCTCAATTTTAAACTTCATAATCATTAATGGCGAGATCCAACGAAGAGAGGAATGTTTTATGAATTTGTTTAGATTACAACAAAAAATGCATCAACGGAGGTTGCAACAACTTGATGATGAGGAAGTTGAAGATAAACAATTAACCGACACTCTGATGCTTGTACATTCGGAAAAAATACCTAGAGTTCCAGAGCTACAATAATTATTTTCAAGAATATATGCATATGGAGGGAGGGAATTTTACCTCCAGAAGCTGATGCACGATTATTTTCTTCCCAATTGTGTGTACTCTGATCAAAATTTCCAACGTCGATTCCGCATGTCACGGTGATAGACGCATTTATGTGTCTAATATGTATATATTTTTCGTGTTCGATTTTGTGTTCATTTTGTTATTTTATGTCTTTGTAGGTATTTTTAGAGAAATAAGCTCTTGCCGCGAAATTGTCTTGAAAAGTGGTGTTTTACACCCCCAGGATAAAATACTAAAGGCACCCCATACATGCGACGGGGAACCCCGGAAAAATTGTTGAAAACACCTCAGAACAATTTCTAAAGGCACTCCCAAGTTGGATAAGGGCACCCCACTGGATGAAGGCACCCACGTTTTGGATATGGGCTGCCCTTCATCATAATTTAAATGATTTGGTTTTGGCGGGAATTTATGCTTCTCGTTTGCAGATTTTGTGGACCGAATTTTCGACATAATTTCAAGGAGATATTCATGGGATCAAGACACGAATCTGTTATGTGCTATAAAACAGGAAAGATATATCTCCAAGATTTGACAAATCAGGAGCAGATTCTCGGATTTTGATAAATCAGGGAACATGATATTCTCGGATTTTTTCTGGGATTAAAATATGGAAAGTACGTGGAGAAAAAGGGATATCCTCAGAGCAACCACATTCACGACCAAATTTGGGACTATACCCAAATTTATTCTCAAAGTGAGCCGTAGTGGAAGCAACTAAATCTATCTAGAGTCTGGAAAACTAGGGTTTGAGACTAAATGTGGTCGTCAACCCAGACCAAATCACCATATAGTGGGACGTAGGTATTAAGAGCGTATGAATCTAGGCGAGAGTATAGTGAGCGCTTCATACTGGGCGCTAGTATAATTAACGTATGAGCTCGGGGCGGAGATAAAATTAGCGTATGAATCACGCATAAACACCGCCGGACTAAACGCATGTAATACATACGCCCCAAACCAGGCGTAGTTATATTATACGCCCCAATGGGGCGCTGTTATAAAATTCTCCTGGAAGCAAGCGTAACTTTAATGTACGCCTGGTTTGGGCGCAAATATTATGAGCGTATATTCACAGGCGTTGAATATACACTCTCTTGTCTGCCAGGAGCTAGTTATACGTGCGCCAACAGTTATATTTTTGAACGGCTGATTTTTCCGACCGTTTGATTCATTGCAACGACTCTTTCATATATATATATATATATATATATATATATATATATATATATATATATGAAATCTTTGAGCATTTGATGACTACTACTAACTTATTTCTGCATCAGAACAATTTCTGCACAATTTCTGTAGAAGAACGAAGAAATATCATACCCAGACGCACTTAATATATGCGCCCCAAAAGAGGCTGTTGTATAATTCACGCCCATCTATACGCGGCTAATAGGTCCGCTCCATCAACAAGCGTGGTTCCTATATCCGTCCAGAGTCTGGCGTGAATTGTACATACGCCTCACATCAAGCGCCCATTGTACCTGTATCACACTCAGACGGTCATAATAAACACACTTCATCAACAAACGACCATAATATGTGCGTCCAGATTCAAGCGTTGGTATAAGGTCCGCTAGACTATATTTTAGTCGCCTGCCGCTGTGGTGCACCTCAAAAAAAGCTAAATTAATTTAGCTTTTAGTATGGGATTTGGTCTTTAGTGGGGCTCATGACTGTGGTTGCTCTCAGCTGCTTATTTTACTATATCTAGTTTAAGAAACAATTAACAGCCACGCAGACGCGTAAGAATCAAAAGATGAAAATTATTTTCGTAAAGAAGACGAAAAACCCGAGAGAGAATAATGAATTGATTAAAAAGATTCTTGAGGATTTGAGGAGGTTGTCGAGTATAAAAAGACTCCTTGGAGGTCATATAAGGGGTGTCGAAAATTTAGGGGAAAAGCAGAGAACACGTTGGAGCTGCAGGAGAAGTTGTAGAGAATTTTCTTTGCTGGTGCGCGGAGAAGAAGAACATAAGACGCACAAAACTGTCATTTCTGCTACAGTGACAACAACAGTTTATATCTATCGTTCTATGTAACAGTTGGTTTGTAACAAATATAATTGTTACAAACCCAGTTTTTAATCATTTCTCCCTTTCTCATCATTTGTAAACCATTTTTTGACCATAAATAAATACTATGATGAGCTAATTTCCTCGTAACCAAGGCAATGCAGGAAGCTATTTACGCAACATAAATGGGTAACTATTTCATTTTATCTTATTTTATTATATAATTCACTTAATCGCTACTTTTGCATAGTTTTAAATTGTTTTAATGATTTTCTTAATTATTTGTCATTCAATTTGATAGGTTATGCTTGGTTAAAAACTCTTGATAATCTATGCTTAATGTTTACAAATAATGTTTGAGAATTTATATGATTGATAGTGAATTAAAGATAAAACATGACTTAAGAATTGAATAGAGTTTTGAAATACTTATCATTCAATTTTGCGTAATAGTGGAATCTAGTGTCTTGGTTACCTCTCGCCCACTTTGTTAATATTTTTGTATATAATTATTTAGTATTTTTAAAAACTTTAATCTCCACAAGTCCGAGAGTTCGAATCTCATATTTAATACAACTACAAAATCACATCAATCTTTGGCGCCGCCGACGTGGATTTGTTTTTAGATTTTTTTTTCTTTATTCTTTTTTATGTTTCTTTGGATATTTTTATGTGTGCTAAAGGTTTTTGGAGTTTGGATCGAAAACAAAAAGAAGTTTTCAAGGAGTTTGGTGATTTCATAAAGACTTGGAGCTAAAGCTTAAAGCGAAAAGAACGAAAAGAAAACAAAATTTTATTTTTATTTTATTTTTACTATTTTTTAGATTTTATTTTATTTTTACTTATTTTTAGAAACTATAAATAAGACTTTATTTTGGAACCTTTTTATTTTTGGACATTTTTTTATTTTTTTGGGAAATTATTTGGACTTTAATTATTTTTAAACCCAACGGAAGGGTAATAAAAAAATATATATATATATATATATAAATTATTTGCAGGGAAGGACGACGATTACGATATCCTCTCGGCCTTTGGGCTTCGCACACTGACACAGGAGTCGGTGTCCCGAGTCGGCTACAACCGTTTCATCCCACGTCTGTTACGGGAGGTAAGCTTCTAAACGCCCGTGAATTCCCTGTCAGCGGGTTTACTGTCTTCCTTAAGGTGCATAAATGTTGAGGCTTTGAATACGAACTTTAATTTTCTAGTAAAGGGCAAGGCCAGGCCATATAAAGTAAGGGCTCGGATTTCATCACCGTTCTCTTTTTGCCCGTTTTAGGAAAACGATACTTAACGCGAACCTAAGCCTTAAAATATTGGGTATCTTTTTAGCCTAACTCAAAGTCGTTCAAAAGGATCGTATTGGGTATCTTTTTAGACTAACTCAAAGTTCAGGAAGAATACTGTAAGTCGATTAGAGCCGCCTTGTAACCCAAGGAAGCGTTTCCAAAAAGGTGGGGGCATGAAAGCTCCTCTGAGCTTCCCCTACTTCTCTTCGACTTACTTTATTCGGATTGTTCTAGTGAGGTTTTCTAAAACTATACCTAGTATCCTCTTGGAAGGATAGAAGCTGGTCTAGAAACAATCTAAGGGAGCCATCATGCTTGTTTTTTTCTAGATTTTATAGGTTTGATTTGGTCGAGTCAGCCTTGTTTGTGATTCTGTAGAATTTACTTGCAATTAAGAATGTCGAACTGGTATAATAGAAGACAATACAATGAATATCGACCTGAATTTGAATATGGACATCACCCCTTTTCAAGGTTATGGTTCATACCATGGTGATCCCAATTACTATCCACACGCGAATTGGTCATACGAGCAAGAAAATCAGGAACATTATAGTACTAGTTACTCGTCTTGGGAAAATACAATCAAAACTAGACCTTATTATGATACTTCTGAACTCGTGATAGACACATCTTTGTGTCTACATTGTCCTTAATTTTCTGTATTGTTGGTACTCGATTTTGTACTTATTATGGCGTTTTATGTGTGTAGGTATTTTTGGAAAATAAGCATTTCTGGAAAAAAAATCGGCCCGAAAAGTTGTCTAAATGCACCCAAGGGACAAGTGTTATAAGGACTCCAGCAGCGGATAAGGGGAGACCACTGGATAAGGGGTGACCTTCTTCTCAAATTCAAAAAAAAAATTGGCGGGAAAACATTTCTCTTCACTGGCACAATTTCGATTGGATATTGGGACGTGATTTAGTGAGATTCAATCCCTGAAATTTAGTGGGTAGACGTTATATGACCATAGAAAGCTGGTATGGGTGTTCGTTTCGATCAAAATTGGCTGGACAATCCGTTCTAAGTTAAAACAGGGAGTTGGAGAAAAACACAAGCTTGCACGAGTTGTGAGGGATTTAGCGTGTATGGCTCGTGTTTGAAGTGTGTATAACTACATCTGAGGCGTTTAAATGATTATTTGGAGCTTGCTGGAAGAATTTTGACGCGTGAAAACAATATCAGTGATAAAAATGGAAAGAAAATAACCCGAGTAAATGAAGATTATTTGGAGTTAATGGAGGAGATTCAATGGTGCAATTACGTATAAATACGATCCTAATGTGCTATAGGGAGGGGGTCTAGAGTCTGGAGGGCTCAGGAGAGCCAGAGAAGGAGAAATCAGAGTTTTACAAAACTTTTCTGCTGCTGATGATGATGAACATCAAGAACACGAAGAACATAAGACGCACAACATCTGTCATTCTTCAACAGCGACATCGACAATTGGTTGAAGGTCGTATTGCTACAAAGACAGCAACATTTATGTTTTATCGTTCATTTTGTGACTACTTTTGTCCGTCACAAAATCTTGTTTTACACCATTTTCTCTCTTTTGTAAACACCATATGAGCTATAAATAAATCTTTTGAGCGTTTTTTCAACATAACGAGGTAAACCCCAACACTGGGGCGATGGAGGAAGCCTTATTTCACAGTTGGGTAATTATATTTAATTCTTTTCATGACTTTTGCACTAATTTTAATTGAAATTATGATTTGAATTAATTATTGTTATTTAATTTGATGATGTATACTTAGGTTAGGTGTTTTGATACATCATGCTTAGGATTTACAATCAATTTTTTGAGAATCTACCTTGGCAAAAATAAGTCACTTTATTTTATATATTTATTGAGCTATAATTTTTAAAAGAATTATTATTTGAAACTTAAGAAATGAAATTGGCCAAATTCTTAGTCCCAGTACCTCGCGCCCATTGTTTATAGTTTTTTTATGTATTTATTTAGTATTTTTCAAAACTTTAATCTCTACAAGTCCGAGTGAACGACAACCTATTTACCACTATATTAAAATTCGATCAATTTTTGGCGCAGCCGACGCAGACTTGTCCTATTATTATTTTATTTTTTTGTTCTATTTTACATTTTTGGGTATTTGTCTTTTTACTACAGATTTTTGGATTTGGAGCGAAAGAAACAAGGAGTTGCCAAAGATTTTGGTGATCCACTAAAGATTTAGAGTCAAAGACAAAGCCAAAAGAGCGAAAAAAAAAGAGAGAATTTATATATATTTATATTTTTTTTTAGAAACTGTAATTAGGGATTTATTTTTGTAATCTTTTATTTTTGGACTTTGAACTTTATTTTGGGACATTATTTTGGACATTATTATTTTTAAACCCTAAGAAAGGGATAAAATTAAATATAAACTGTTTGCAGGGAAGGACGGCGGTTACGATATCGTCTCGGCCCCTCGGGTTCGTACATGACATAGGAGTCGTGGCCCGAGTCGACTACAACCGATTCATCCCTCGTCTGGAACGGGAGGTAAGATTCTGAACACCAGCGAATCCCTTGTCAGCGGGTTTATTATCTGCCTTAAGGTGAATATATGCTGAGGACTGAATACGGACTTTAATTTCCTAGTAAAGGGAAAGGCCTGGACAAATTAAGATAAGGACTCGGATTTCATCACTGTTTCCTTCTTTACCGCCTTAGGAAAAAAATACCAAACGCGAACCCAAGCTGAAAATATTGACTAGAACGAAACCTATAGGGTAACGATCTTAATAGGAAAGTCGTTCGAAAAATATTGGTTGTTCTTTTGAGCATACTTTGAAATTCAGGAAGATTACTGTGAGTCTATTAGAGCCGCCTTGTAACCCAGGGAAGCGTTGCCAAAGAGGTGGGGGTATCAAAGCTCCTCTGAGCTTCCCCTACTTCTCTTCGACTCACTTTATTCGGATCGATCTAGAGAGGTTTGCTTATATTGTAACGAATTCCCTTTCGAAAGAGTAGAAGTATGTCTAGAAACAATGTAAAGGAGTCATCATGCTTGTTATTTGTTAGATTTTATAGGTTTGATTTGGTCGAGTCAGCCTTGTTTGTGATTGTGTAGAATTCCTCTGTTGCTTGTATTTTAGGGGTGATGAATCCTTTTCAGGAGACGCCACCAGAGATGACGTTACGAGAATATAAGTGTAGAAATTCTCGTTTTCAGGAGACGTCATCTAAAGTAACTCTTGGTGAATATATGAATGGGCAACGATATAGGGATGTTCCAACGGTAAGCGAGGAATCACCTCTAATGATCTACGAGAAGTATTATAAACACATAACGCTTAGTTTGGAACAAAGATTAAGAATTCTTGAATGTCAAAAATTATATCATGATAATGATGAGAATAGTGCTGATGAAGAATCTGAAATATGTAGGCATAGTGATCAGGAATTTGTTACTCCAGTTGAGCTTCATAATGATTATATTATTTTTACTTCAAATCCAAATAATTTTAATGATTATTCACCTATTCAAAAGGACGGGGATTTGACTAGGGATACCACCGTTTTAGACGATGTAGTTTTTCCTTTTGATTACGAAGCCGATAGTGGTTTAGAGGAACGAGTTTCTTCTGAAAATGTTGTTTTAGAGTCTAGCGACTTAAAAACAATAGTCTTAGACGATGAAGATAGACCCGTAGAAATGAGTAAAGATGCATTGCCTGATAATAACTTAAAAGAATTAATTGACCATTTCCAAGAATCTGATGATATAGAAATTAGGGAGATTGTGACTAGTCTAGATAGAGACACTGAAAACTCTAAGTTTGGGGGTGATTATCACTTCCATAATGCCTAAAGAATACTTTAGGACCTATCATAGAACCTGAACCTTAACCACAATTAAATATAAATTTCTTAATCAGGAAACTAAGTAAGGGAGGGAAATCATCAAAAACCCATATGAAAATGATTGAAAACATATGGATGTTGAAATTATACATGATGTCTGACCCTTCTAAAAAAAGCTGAGGAGTTGAAAGAATGGAGAATTAGTTGAGAGTGATGAAGCAGAAGATCAGTAAATCTGTTGACGGAAGAGAGGGAAATTAAGAAGATAGTAGATCTGTTGAGAGAGGATGAAGGAAATAACCTTGACGGAAGGCTTAAGGAAATTGTTATGATTATGCTAGGAAATTATACCTGATGTCTATGTTACTGAGAAGAGATCTACCCAATCTTTAATCTCTGCTTGCTCTCGATAAAATCTTGACGTAACAAACGAGGAGAGGAGAAAAGAGAACTCTCGGTATCAGATTTAAAGGATCAAGGGTATTTTCGTATATTCCTCCTACGAGTCAGTGGTTTAAGCAAGTGAGTCAATGACATGTTCACACCTGACTCTATAGAGTTCGAGTCAGGGATTGATAGCGAGTCAAATACCGAGTCAGGTGTTACAGAAAATGCAAAATAAACCGTCTGATTGTTGACTCGGCGCGAGTCATAAATTGACTCAGACCCAGACGCCGAGTCAACTGCAAACTTATACCATGTTTGTTTACTCCTGACTCATCTGAGTCGTCTGGATCTGAGTCATCTGGATCTGAGTGGAATTACCTGACTCATCTGGATCTGACTCGATATGTTTGTTTCGAGTTAGATCTGACTCACCTCACTCAAAAAACGTGAGTCAGTGGTTTGGTCCTGTGAGTCAGGAGTATTTTATTACCTGACTCAAATGGGTCCGAGTCAGGGGTTATTCCGAGTCATAAGTCGAGTCAGATCTGACTCAAAATGCAAAACAAACGGTCTGACTATTGACTCAGCCCGAATCAGAGATTGACTCAGATTCAGACGACGAGTCAGCTGCAAACAAACAAGGTCTTAGTCTAACTTTTACTTGTATTATTTTCTCTAGGTTACTTTGTGAGTTGAGTATAAATATTGTTTAATATAAATGATGCTGGTTCATTTGTATTTGATGTCTGTTCGTTTTTATTGCCTAAACGAATATTTCCAGGATTCTTACCAATGGGTATCAATTAAATAGGTCGTCTAGTGAATCAGTTGATTTTATTTTAACTAATAGTGGTTTTATTAGCACTGCTTGTGTATTTGTTTGATAATTTTCCTGACAGAGTACCAGGAGTTTGAGTGCAATATCTAAGTTTCTATCACCAAAGCCCTAAAGTGGAGCAATGTGGAGATTTCTGTGTAGAAAAAGGGGGTCTTGCACAATGATTTTCAGTTTATTGTTTTGTGGGTGAATTTGGAGATGTATACGACAGTGTGGTTTTTTACTTGTTCGTTGATAATTTTGCTGGAGTTATTGCTTGGTCATGTTACTCATGTATTTGGCAACTGAGAGATTCTAGTAATGTGTTCGTTCAGTTTAAATTTTCATCCGAATGCATAATTAGGTGAATTAGGTTGATGAGTGAGAGTGTCATGCTGAAGAAATTAATTGCCTGTTGGTGATTCTGTTACGAGGCTTGGTTGCTGATGGTGGGAAGTCAACTTAATGTTATATCTCTGAAACGCAAGGAGTCAAAGGATACCCAAAATCATAAGCCTCCATCTATATGGAGATTAGTGAAACTCATCTTTGCAGAGTGGCTTTATGCTCTATTAGGGAGCATTGGTGCTGCGATATTTGGGTCTTTTAATCTTCTTCTCGCGTTTATCATTGCACTGATAGTGGAGTCATATTGTAGTGATCTCGGGACTCATAGTCGTCATCTACGCCATGTAGTGGAGAAATGGTGCTTAATCGTTGCAGCCATGGGAGTAATAACCGTAATTGCCAATTTTTTGCAGCATTTCTACTTTGGTATAATGAGAGAGAAAATGACTTTCCGTATCACGAATTTTACCGTCTTATTCGCGTACGTTTGCAACTCCGAACCCAAGTCGCGTATTATGTGGTATTTCCGAATTATTCGCGAACCGTTCACGAATTTTACGTATCCCGAATAATACGTCCGCTTAATTCGCCATAAATTCTTTAGCTTTTACTTTTCAAAGACTCCATTTTTTGGGCTTTACTGCCTCCCGAGCATACACGACCGAATATTAGACGTGTTGTGATTTTTATGAAATAAAAACGACTGAAGAGATTTGAAGGTGAAGGTGAGAGATATCTCAAACTCACTAACCAAGCATCTAAACCACCATACGACGTCCTCTTGGATAACTAATGTTGTATATATTATTAATATCATCATATTAAGTTTATTTTTTCTTTAAATAACTCACACATATGCATAAAAATTGTTCTATGACCTTATAAATACAAATTATTTGTTATATATAGATACCGAATTTTCAGAGCCGCACTCACATTTATAAATCGAATCATACACGTACGTATGCCGTTCCGAATTACTGACGAATCACGTCCCGTTGACCGAATTTTGGACCGAATCTGAATTCTACAAAACCGTATAATACTCGTACTTTTGCCGTTCCGTACGTTTGCCGAATCCCGAATTACTAACTAGGGTTAGGAGCATGATGTTCTCAGGTAGGGAACATAATTCTTCTCTGCAGCCTCTGCCTTTATCCTTTATACTTCATGCTACTATACATATGAAATTTTATGGCTTTCTGCCAGGACTACTTGGTGTTGTTTTAATTGCTGGACAAATTAGTGATATTTAATGCTTATTTCCTAAGTTCTTTCCAGCAATGTTGCGTAATGAAGTACAGTTTCATCGTTCTATAAACTTTAATGAAATCAATCTCAACTCAATCCAAAACAAGATGAAACCAGTTTCATACAAACCAAATTCAATCAATTTCAAACTAGATTTTGCATAAGCTTAACCCAGATAAAACTAGTTTATCCAAACAAAATTTAATGAATTTTAAACTGGATTTTGGAAAAATTAAACCAAGATGAAACCAATTTAATCCAAACCAAATTTAATCATGTTTTAAACTAGATTTTACATAGGTGAATGCAAGTCGTTCAAAAAATAAAATTAGGGTTAGGACACTTATGTGTTCAAGGATTATCAAGAACCAATCCATATTTTCGAGTTCCCATTTTATGAATCCACGGATTTGAAACCTAATTTAACTTCCTGAACTTATGAGACGATGATGAAATTGAGAAACTTTACCGAAATCAGGACATTAGAATTTGATGGAGGAGGAAGATGGTGGTGTTAATTATAGATGTTGCAGATGATGATGGTAGTGGTTGTAGTTATTATGGGCGATGGTGGTTGTATTTATTGCTGATGGGGGCGGTGGCTGCGATTACAGTTGATGATGGTGGTGTGGGTGATTATAGTTAATGTTGTGGAGGAAAAAAACATCGAGATGGTGGAGAACAGAAGATGTCGATGATGGTAGCGGCGGTGACATATGAGATTTGGAGATGGCGGAGAAAAGTGAAGATAATATCAATGGTTTCTTTGTAAAATGTAGAAGAAAGAGGAATTAGGGTATAATGGTCAGTTTCAAGTTAAAAAAAAAATTCGTCCAATTTGACCCAGACAAAATTGTACAAGTCCATTCCAGCTGATGCTTTTGAATAATTATAGATGATGATGGTGGTTGTAGTTATTGTGGGTGGTGGTGGTTGTAGTTATTGTTGATATGGGTGGTGGCTGCGATTACAGCTGATGATGGTAGTGTTGGTGATTATAGTTAATGATGTGGAGAAAGAGAACATAGAGATGTTGGAGAACAAGAGATGTCGACGATGGTAGCGGGTGGTGTCAGATGGGATTGGAGATGTCGGAGAAAAGTGAAGATAATATCGATGGTTTTTTTTGTGAAGTGCAGAAGAAAGAGGAACTAGAGTATAATGGTCATTTCAAGTTAAAATTATTTTCGGTCCATTTGATTTAGACAAAATTTCACTAGTCCATATTAACTTGTTTTTGAATGTTTCTAGGTAAATGACTTATTTTCTCTTATACTAACCAAGAACTTCTTGTTGATGAAGAAGATCCGTACTTAGAGCAACTGCAGTGGTGCGAGCATAACCAAAGACCAAAAATCAAAAAAACCTAAAAATTTTGGGTTTAGTACGTAGTGCTACGCGACGGTAATGGAGTATATTTGGTTAAGTGAAAATATAATGTTCGCTTGCTTATGGGGCGTGGGTATAATGTGCGTTCGTTTGGGTGTACATATGAATTACGCATGTTCTGGGGCGTAAATCAAATTAACGCCTGTTGTGGCGCGGGTGTATAATCCACGCCCCTCTGAGAGACGGACTTTGTACCTATGTTTGATGGGGCGGAAGTTAAATGTGCGCCTAGAAACAGGCGAACTATATATGTTCGCCCCACTATACACACGTACATCACAAGTGTGCAGGCGGATTACCCTAAGCTTCTCGGGTCTTCTTCTCTTTTCTACTTTTTCTTCTTTACGTGCCTCGAAACAACACTTCTCTCACCTTGTTTCGCCCATTCCCAAATAGCAACAAGAAAAATAAAACCGAGAAATTAACCTTACTTTTATGGTTTCATGAGCTATGTTTCTTCTCTTTATCTCTTGAGTTTTTCTATATTGTAGTATAATTTATGATTTAGTTTTGATTCGCAAATTAGATTTTTGCAATGTTGGGTTTTAAAGAATTGATATAATTTATAAAGTTGGGTTGTAAAGAATTGATATGAACATGTAATTGCTTAAATAAAATTGGGTATTCGTTTGTTTTATGTTTCTATAGATGAATATGTGTGTTGTATGTGAAAAAAGATCATATTTGTGTTTATGTAAATTAGGTTAAAAGAAGTTTTGATAATTTGAAATTTTTACAAACATGTACAAGACCTAATTTGTAGGTTCTATAGCAATATATATTTAAGTTTTGAAAATTTGTGGTTATACATGTAGAAGAGCTAATGTGTATGTATGTAAATAAGGTCAAAAACAATTGACTTTGTATTGAGTTTTTTTGAATTTTGAAGTGATTAATTTATGTTGTTTTTTGTTTTATGGAATTATAGAATTTTGAAGTGATTAATTTTTGTTTCTAATATGTTCGAAATACATGTAGACGGTTTAATTTGTGTTTATGGAATTATAAAATTTGGAATTAATATAGTTTGTGTTTAAGGAATTATAGAATTTGGAACATAAATGTTTATGGAATTATAAAAATATGATGAAATTTTGTTGGTTTCAATATATGTGAATTTTGGTTCGAGGGTTGGTCTTTTAATTATGAAATTGCATTTATCGTGTATGTGCACAGACGTTGAACAAATTAACATCGAGGTTCAATGGTCGCATAAAGACGAATAAGAGACAAAAATCTGTAGTTGACGAGAATTATAACTTAATCTCTACTGGTCAAATTAAGGAGGTTGATGTTCCCGGGTTAGGAAGGTTTCCTACACTTGAAAATGTTAACCTGCACGCTTCTACAAACATCATATTTATAAAGAATCAAAAATTGAAGTTTCAACATCGTGATTGCTGACATCGGTAATTAATCACTATAAATTTATTAGGGAGCATTGGTGCTGCCATATTTGGGTCTTTTAATCTTCTTCTCGCGTCTAGGGCTGCACATGGGCGGGTATGGGCGGGTATAAGCTAAAACCAACCTCTCACCCACAGACTGCGGGTTTTTTTTTCATAACCAACCCCGCACCCACAAACAGCGGGCGGGTTTTGGTACCCGCCCGCTACGGGTTGGGCGGGTATGGGTTTAAATGGGTTTAAACCCGCTTTATATTCAAGTATTTAGAGTAACTTCTATTCTCCTTGATTAAGTGAGAAAAAAACCAAAACCCCCAAAATATTCATATCTAGGAAGTTCACAGATGAAGATTAAGTGTTGAATCTGTTGATTTTTCGATTGTTGTCGATTTCTGGTGAAGATTCGAAGTTGTTGTTGTCGATTTCTGGTGAAGATTTCTGGTAATTGTCGTTCGTAGGTGAAGAAGAAGAACTGGGGAGGAAGAAGAGGAGAGGCCGAACAGAGAGAAGAGTGTAGAAAGTGAATGAGGGTTATCAGTTATCCTATCTACTAGTATTAGGGTTTCATAATGGACGACTAGGATTAGTTTTATCTAATGGTATATAATCTGCGGATTTTTGGGCGGGTATTAGCTTAAACCAACCTCACACCCACAGACAGCGGGGTTTTTTTCATAACCAACCCCGCACCCACAGCGGGCGGGTATGGATTAAAAACCCACGGATTTAGCTGGTACGGGTGGGTTTGGGTATCGTGGACGGGTCTTGTGCAGCCCTACTCGCGTCTATCATTGCACTGATAGTGGGTTCATATTGTACTGATGTCAGGACTCACGGTCGTCATCTACGCCATGAAGTGGAGAAATGGTGCTTAATCATTGCATCCATGGGAGTAATAACCGTAATTGCCAAATTTTTTATAATTATTCAGGTGGTATTATAATTATTCACTTTGAATACATCTTATGATCACATCTACAGTAGAATCGATAAATCTCCAATATGGAAACCACCATTTCTCCTTTTTTATAAGCATCACAAAGAATAGACCCCAAAATCCCAATATAAACCCCAAAGAAATAATATTATACAATATCAATTTCTCATTTGTATCTTCTTGGTAATTTTCTTGATCATCTTCTTGATCGTCTTCTTCCACTTCACAAACATTCTTTGTAGGTTCTCCACACAATAATACATTCCCAACAAAAGCCAAACCATCACCACCCAACGTGCTAAAGTGAATCCCTTTTGGAATTTGACCACTCAACTCATTGTAAGATAGGTTAAAAACCCCAAGAGAGTCAAGTGATGTTAACGATTGTGGGATTTTCCCGGATAGTGTATTGAAACTTAAGTCCAGGGAAGCTAACTTAGACATATCTCCAATACTCGCAGGTATGTTACCCGACAAATGATTGTGGGACAAATTGAGCCTTGCAAGTTCGCTTAACCGACCTATCTCTGTTGGAATGTTACCATCAAGCATGTTGCGTGATAGATCCAATCCCGTGGTATAAGTGTATATTTTTTCAAAGTGCAACATGATCCCATTGATCACCATCTGCAATTGAATGTCATACACATTCATAACATCGTGAGACGCGCCTGTTAAATTCATCCAGTAGCTTCCTAATTGCTTAGGAATATTGCCGGAGAAATTGTTGTGCGATAAGTCCAAAATTTGCAGTTGATTCAAATTGTTAATTTCATCAGGGATTGTTCCATTGAATTTGTTTGACCTTAAAGAAATGATACTTAAGAGAGAGTGTTGTGCACCAAATAGTGTCGTTGGTATACTTCCTTCGAATCGGTTATTCGCCAAGTTAAGAACTACCAACGAATGTAGTTTACTGATGAAGTTGAGAAGATCACCATCGAGATAGTTGCCTTGTAGTTGAAGATAACCCAATGATTCTAGTTTTTCAATCTCATTTGGAACATTTCCTGTGAGATTATTGCTCCCAAGGTTTAGTGATAGAAGACTCTTACAATACCCTAAGGTATTTGGTATAACCCCTGAGAATCTGTTGTTAGAGAGGTCGATTATTTGAAGAGAAGATCTTGAACTTTTTGAACATATAAAAGAGGGAATTGAACCCGAAAGTTGATTCCCAGCTAGATTGATGTTGGAACAATTAGATAGTCTTTTTCCAACTTCTATTGAGATTTTACCACTGAGTTTATTATTAGATATATCAAAAGAAAGTGGGATCGATATATCAGGTTGAGGTGGAAGAGGCAGAGGACCGTAATGTTGGTTGTTCGATATATCAAATGAAAAGAGATTTTTGAGTTTGGAGATACAAGAAGGAATAACTCCTGTCAGGTTATTATGAGACAAGTCTAAGACATAAAGATGACTCAATTTACAGATGAAAGTAGGGAAGAATCCTTTTAGATTGCATGATTTCAAATACAAAGACTGTAGTTTGAATTTAGAGTACAAACTGAAATTTTGATCAATATCTACAGTAAGCCTATTTGAGCTCAGATGTAAGTATGTTAGGTTTAGATCGTTAATCAGAGATTTCAATGAAAGGCTTCCCTCAATCGAGTTATTAGAGACAGAAAAAGCACTAAGGTTATGAAGATTCAATATGCAACTCGGTATGGTTCCTGTTATATTATTACTTTCGAAATCAAGTGTTCGAAGAGAAATAAGCTCACAGATTGAACATGGTACGGGTCCTTGGAAATTATTGACAGACAAGTCCAGCACGGTTAGGAGCTTTAGGTTGGATATTGATTTTGGTATGGATCCTTGGAAATTATTGTCAGACAAGTCCAGAATTGTGAGGAGCTTTAGGTTGGATATTGAGGACTGGATGTAACCTGTAATGTTATTTTCCGAGAGATATAGAGTCTCTAACTGAGAAAGATTATAGATTGAAGAAGGTAAAGACCCTTGAATTGAACACCGTCTGGCAGAAATAGAGTGTAATAGCGGTGCATTCAAAATTGAACTCGGAATTGATCCGCTTATATTAGTATTTGATATGCTAAGTTTTTGAAGCTTAGGCCACTGATGTTGAAACATCCTAGTTAGATCAGGATTAAGACTAGGATTATCACTAACATCGAGCACTTTCAGCTGAGGAAGATAAGGTACAGAACCTTGTAACCCACAAAAAGACAAGTCCAGAGTAGAAAGTGAAGTTAAATTCGCAAGTTGTACTGGGATTCGGGAACTGAGTTCTTCATTAGAATGCATATTAAGAGAAGATAGAAAAGAAAGATTGGGAAAATTGGGAAAAGTTGTGCTAGATATATTGCAATATGAGAGATCAAGATCTCTGAGATTGGAAAGATGAGATATATGCTCACCCAAAATTTCTTTCGAAAATGTATATAGATCAATACCACTCAAATTTAACACCTGTAAATTAACTAACCCTCTCACCCATTTTACAGATGATGGTTGTAAGCGAAAATTCTCAGATAAATCAAGGTAATGTAGAGATGAAAGGTTGTTGAATTGTGTTGAAATTGATGAACCAATGTTGGAGTGGGAGAGATCAAGATGAGTAAGTTTTGTTAGATTGGAAAGCTGGAGCGGAATTTGTGTTCCCTGGAAATCGTTGTAGGCAAGATCAATATACTCGAGATGAGGAATTCTAAGAAGGGAAGGAGGGAAGTTACCTGTTAGTGAAAAATCAGATCCTCCGAGGTTATTTTCATAGACTGTGTTTCGAAGACTGACGGAGATGACCCGAAAAGAGTCATATGAACATCCAACTCCGAGCCAATTACAACAATTTTGATGTTGGTAGCTATCTTGCCATGATGCCAAACGATTTGCAGGGTCTTCCAATGAGGATTTGAAATCTAGGAGAGCACTTCTATCCTGTTCATGACATCCATGACAGGTTAGTGGAAATTCAGTGACGCTGATCAATAAACAGAACAAAAAATGAAGATTGATGACAAGGAGACGAAATGATGTCATTTGAGTATTCTTATTGAATGAATTAATGGCTAATCGATAACTAATCAAATGTGAAGAATGTTCACTGGTATGGAGTGGTATTTAAAGCTTTTAACATCAGCATCTCAAATGAGTTTGAATTTTCATTCACCTCTCTAGAGCTTGACTTGGGTAGTCAGTCAGTCATGAAATTATTTTTCTGTGTAGGGTAACATCATAGTGACGTTACCTAGCAGTAGTATCCATTTACAATGAGTGGACATGATTGATATATGTGTTTGGTGAAGGTTCTTTCAGAGATAAGATCTGAGATTTCGAGTGGACATGCTTGATTCAAAGACTTACAGGTGCAGTCAATGGAGGAAAACATGTATCATCAGATTGATAAATGAGTGGACATGATTGATATATGTGTTTGATGAAGGTTCTTTCAGAGATAAGATCTGAGATTTCGAGTGGACATGCTTGATTCAAAGACTTACAGTTGCAGCCAATAGAGGAAAACATGCATCATCAGACTCATGGGGTTGGAAATACTTTTCTCTTGCGTAAAGAGAAGGATATTCTCTTCTACATGTATTTTCCAACAAACGGACAGATTCGGATAGGAAGTTTGTAAATTTTGTGTGGACGATTTTTTCCAGGCACAAATCTTTCCGACGTACAAAACGGGACATCTTTACTACTCCCAGTCTCCATTTTTAAGTTTGATTTTTCAACGAATGCTCATGGCCTCATATTTTCCACTAAATTTTGTCCGTTATCATTCAAAATCAACATTTGGTTCTTCGGCAAGAGAGTCTCACACAAAATTATCATTATTTAAGCACATTCAAATATAAGTATGCGAATGGTGCCACCGTTCACCATTGCACGAACCTATTTCGCGGCCGATGATATGGGTAACCAAAAGGATCTATCTTTTCTAAATGAACCAAATGAAAATTTATTAAAGTAGAGAGAATTATTTTTCAGAGTTGAGAAAACCAGGAACATTTCCCATCCATTCTCCTGAGGTTCTAGGACTGATTTATTATACCAAAATAAATTGTTGCTAGTGGAATTGAAATCATCAATTACTATTTTAGCATCACTGATAAAACACACACTCTCCAGTCTTTTAGCTTTTTCCCATGTCACTGCCTCTAATAATGCTAAACTTTCTGCTTCCTCCGCATTCCTCACTGACCATGCTTTGAGTTTGCATCCAATGAAGGAACCTGCAATGTTTGTCATGATCAAACCAATACCTAACAAGCTAGCATTTTTATCATAAGCAGCATCAATGAAAACAAGCGCACAATCATCTGGCAAAAAATCAGTGATTGTGGAAAGGTTTTTCTCTTCAGTAGAGTCTGCATGGACAGAGTCTTGTGAGATAGCATCATTCAAGAAGGTCTCACTGTCTATGACCAGTTTCATTGCTAATTGATAGAATTCAGGGAATACCTATTTATATAACCGCAATCGCACGGTGTCTAACTAGTAGACAGAGGCAAGTACGGGTCGAGTCCACAGGGAGCAGTGGAAATACTGTAACCAATAATTTTGATTGACTAACCAGAGATTTTGTTTTCGGATTTTTGAAAGAATTAAGGAATCAAAAGAATGAAAATAAAAAGAATTAATTAATGCAATGAGAAAGACGGTAACTAGGGAATTTGATTTCCACTAATCTAATCACGTAAAACTCATATTCAATTTCTAAAACGCACACTACATAAATATTGTTTCACCGTTGTAATTTTCTTTGCTTCTAAGTTGATAATTCTAAAGATTTTTTTATCAATCGCAAAGCATGTCCCATCAAATATTACTAAGTATGGCACATCAATTTAAAATCATAAATAAAAAATAAAGCTATTTAAACAAAATATAGTCTCAAAGAATTAAATATCAATCTACAAACATACACCGTCAAAGAATCAAATCCAAGCACGATGTATCAAACCGAAACCATATTTAATCAATTCAACCATTAAAACAATAATTTTCCAAGCAAATATTGAAGAAAATCACTATGCATTTAAATCATTAATGGAGATTAATATTTGAGTCTAAACAATCGAACTAAATTCCACCAAAAACCCTGGCTACAAAGAAATTAGAACATAGCTACGGGTTTCTCAAAAGTAGAAACTACAGATAAACTCATTTTCTCAACTTCCATCACTGTCAAACCCACGGGCGGAAAAGTTCAGGCGCGCACCCATTTTCCCCGTCAAAAATTGTTGCAGACCCATAATTTTCTGAAATTTTGCTTCTCAGTTTTTAAAAGGCCAAACTACCTTTTTCTTCAAGAGACGAACAGAGAGAAGCGAGAAGAAAATAATGGTGAACTCTGATTCTTCGTTTTTAACATTTGGATCTTTCCCTTTGTCAAATCTTTCTCTAGACCACGAAAATACCTTTCGCTTTGTTAAATCTTTTCTCAAATCCTTTTCTGAATAATCTTCTCAATAAAACTAGGGTTTCTGTTTCAAAATCTGCGATTTAAATATGGGGATTTTGAGTTTCTGTTGTCTTTGATTGCACATGCATAAGATGTTATGCATTTTTTTTTTGTACTGCATAACTTGTTATGCACATTTTCTTTGTACTGCATAACTAGTTATGCATATTTTTTTTTACATCTGCAGTGATTTATGATAAGCATAACCTTTGATGCACATTGTTTTGTACTGCATAATGTCTTATGCATCTGCATAACTGGTTATGCACATTTATTTTACTTGTGTCACATAACAAGTTATGCATCTGCATAACTGGTTATGCACATTTTCTTTGTACTGCATAACTAGTTATGCACATTTTCTTTGTACTGTATAACTAGTTATGCATATTTTTTTTGCATCTGCAGTGATTTATGATAAGCATAACCTTTGATGCATCTGCATAACTAGTTATGCACATTGTTCTGTACTGCATAATGTCTTATGCATCTGCATAACTGGTTATGCACATTTTTTTTGTGCCACATAACAAGTTATGCATCTGCATAACTGGTTATGCACATTTTCTTTGTACTGCATAACTAGTTATGCACATTTTTTTTGTACTGCATAACTGGTTATGCACATTTATTTTACTTGTGCCACACAACAAGTTATGCATCTGCATAACTGGTTATGCACATTTTTTTGTACTGCATAACTTGTTATGCACATTTTTTTTGTACTGCATAACTAGTTATGCATTTTTTTTTGCATCCGCAGTGATTTATGATAAGCATAACCTTTGATGCATCTACATAACTAGTTATGCACTTTTTTTTGTACTGCATAACTGGTTATGCACATTTTCTTTGTACTGCATAACTAGTTATGCACTTTTTTTTTGTACTGCATAACTTGTTATCCACATTTATTTTTGTACTGCATAACTGGTTATGCACATTTATATTTTGTTAACTGAAAGTGAAAGAATCAAAGGAAAATAAAATGTTGATTTTGTTTGTGTTTCGTTCATTTTTTTCGAAATGTTGTTTCTAGGATTTGTAAACTGTAAGTAGTTTCTAGGTTGGTTTTTTAGAGTATGAAATTGATTTTCTAGGGTTTAAATGGAGAAAGAAATTTACTCTGCAAATCCGTTACAGAGTTTTTGGAGGAGGAGAAAAGAAACCGTTGAGGGTAATAGAGTAACTACGCATTTTTTAAAAAAAAATTGGGTGCGACAGTATCCAAAATTAATTATGGGCCTGACGGTAAGAAAATAATTTTTTTTGGGCCTACGCCTAAAATTCCCTTCTCAAAAACCATCAAAATAATAATCAGAGAAAAGATTAAACCCAATAAAATTGTGTCACGCAGCCCTTTCAGCCCCTTCTCCTTCTCTCGTTGTTGTGATCTTCACCTTCACGGCTTTGCGTCACCTCCAGAACCAAACTCAATCCTCTAGCCGGCCTCTCCCCTCTTCTCCCTTGGTCCCTGTTGTCTCCTTTTCTCCAAAATGTGAAGAGAGTCGGACAAAAGACGAAACTTGCCATTAAAAGACTCCTCCTGTCGACACCATCAGTTGGACACATGATATACTCCATATTCTTCTTACCATACCGATACATTCATACAAAAATCCCCACGCATGAGCCCAACTGTCATAGATCACTAATGACGACGAATGTTTTCCACACACAAAAGTGTGCTTAGTGGACATCCGACAAGCCTCCATCATGAGGAAGTAAGCAAAAAGTCTGACCCATTGACTCCTTGCATAGCAAATGAAATACATCCATAGTGTTCCCACGTGGCTGGCCTAAACCCCATATGTACATTGGGTGGTTTGCACTTTCTACTTCAAAACAAAAAATATTTGTAGACTTATTTAATCCAACCCCAATTTCCATGCGTGCATGCTTAAAATAGGCCAGTACTCTCCTAAACGATTGCCTTGCACATGCCTTCACAGTTGACACCCAAATCCAACTAGAGACTTGTTTTAACCTTTAATTAATCATGCCCGGATTCACTTTCATTTTCAATAAATATGGTAGAAGCCGAAGGGGCATATGAAGCAGCTGACACCAACTCAAAGCATATAATTCTTGTTACCTTTCACAAGTGGCACGGCAAAGTCTGTGTGAACCCGAACTTAATTAGGCATATAATAGAAAGCCAGTTTTCTGTGCTTGGGACAATAGTTGTGTTTGTTGTCGCAAACGCCAATTTAAACTTCTTTCCATAGATGATCCGATTTATCTGTACTTTCTATAAAAATATTAAAATATTATTATTAGCTAAAATATCGAGTTCTAAATAATATAAATATTGATATAAAATATAACACATACATGTTTATCACTAATCTAGCAGTAACATGATGATTTAAAGTTTTTCCGTAGAAGACACAAGAGCATCTGTCTTTCCAAATACTCCAAGCAATTGTAAAAACAGCAGCAACCTTATCTTTCAAACTGTTGTCAGTAATCCATTTGACAACCTTGTCTGTAGGTTGATAGAAGAATTGTTATCTTTCGCTATAATGTCAGCATATGGGGTTAGAGACCATACTGACTTGCCAAACAGGCAATGTAAGAGTATATGCACAGGAGTTTCAAGAGAGTCAGAGTTACACATACTACAAGCATTGTTATCTCTATTAACAAACCTGGCAAGCACAGAGTTGGAAGGGAGGATGTTCTCATGGCACTTCCATATGAATATCTTAACATTAGGAAGGACCGAGAATCTCCATAACGCTTTATAGAAAGGGTTACTACTTTGAACATTATTCATATAATCAATCTGGCCGGAAATGACTTTACATGTAGATTTAACAGTGAACTGGCCATTTTTAGAATGAGGCCAAATAAGTCTATCACTCCATGAAAGAGGGATCCTAGAATCAAGGATATTCTTAGTATTGTTAGGAATGAAAAATTCTCTAACAAGTTCAGAGTTCCTTGATTTAGTTTCATTATCTATGAAAGCAGAGAAATTAAGGTTTGGATTGGGATTAGCAACAAACATAGGCTCACAAGAATCAGGAATCCATCTATCTCTAAATGCACAAATACTCTTACCATCCTTAACTTTCCAAATAGAATGTTTCAAAATGAAATCTAAACCACGACTAATACTCCTCCAAGCCCAGGAATAATCACCCTTCTTAGAGTAGTGAAGGGGATGACAATTTTCAAAGTATTTGCATCTAAGAATGACCACCCACATATCATTAGGATTGTGAATCAGCTTCCAGGCAGTTTTAGATAAAAGAAACAAGTTGACATGCTTAAGATTTCGAAAGCCTAATCCACCTTGATATTTATGAGTACAAATTCTAGGCCAAGATCTAAAATAAATACCCCCTGTTCTAGACTTACCCCAACAGAAATACCTTTGGGAAGATTCCATACTATTAATAATACTATCAAGAATTGTAAAAGTGTGCATGTGATAAATAGGAGAAGATTTTAGCACATTTTGGACCACAACAGATCTACCAGCCTGGTTAAAATGCTTACCTTTCCACTTAGCAACCCTTTTATCAAAATGATCATTGAGATAGTTAAAAGAATCAGATAAAGACCTAGTTATAAAAAGGGGAAGGCCTAAATATTTTTCATTCAATGCAATCTTCTTGACTTTTAAATTATTTATAAGAGAGAAAGCATGATCATGATGAACATTATTACTAAAGAAACATCCAGATTTTTGAAGGTTAATCACCTGTCCAGAAGCCATACTAAATTCCTGAACTAATCCCAACAGATTATTAGCTTCAGTATGAGAGGCTTTTGCAAAAATGAGGCAATCGTCGGCAAAAAGAAGATGACTTATGCTAGGGGCATATTACTTACTTTAATGCCGTGAATAAGATTATTCTCTTCAGCATGAATTAGATACCTGGAAAAAGATTACATGCAAATTATGAATAGGTATGGAGACAAGGGATCTCCTTGTCTCAGACCCCTTGTTGGTCTATAATATATGCATGGAGATCCATTTAGCATAATGGAAATGCTAGTGGTGCCGATGCACTGATATATTAAGTCACACCAATGCTCAGAAAACCCAAAAGCTTTAAGAATATCACGTGGAAAAAACCATTCAACTCTGTCGAAGGCTTAGACATGTCAAGTTTAAGGCCCATGACACCCTATTTATGCTTTTTCCTTTTCCTTTTCATTGTGTGAACCAGTTCATGAGTAATGATGACATTGTCTTGGATATTCCTATTTGGAACATAAGCATCTTGGTAAGGGCTTATCATTTTGCTCATAAAAGGTTTCATTCTATTTACAATAATTATAGAAATGATTTTGTAATTAGAATTACATAATGAAATGGGTCTAAAATCAGAGGAATTAGAAGGATTATATATTTTGGGAACCAAGGACAAGAAAGTATGGTTCATATCCTTTAATAGAGGTTTAGATTCAAAAAAACTATTGACTGTTTTCCAAACATCATCTATTAAAAGATCAATATTTTCTTTATAGAACCCAGGTGGAAAAACATCGGGCCCTAGGGAAGTCCAGGGTGTCATTTGGTTTATGGTATCAATAATTTTCTGCTTATTAACTGGTCTAAGCAGAGTCAGATTATCAATATCTGAAATACAAGGGTCTATGCAGTTGAGAAGTTCAGTATTTCTGTAAGGATTAGAAGTTGTCCCTATAGAACTGAAATGATTTACCAAGAGGGTTTTAAGATCAACTCTATCATTATCCCACTGCCCATTATACAATTTAAGTACACTAATATGGTTAAAGTGCTTCCTTCTATTTGCATAATTATGGTAAAATCCAGTATTTCTATCAAAACATTTAAAGTACTCTTGTCTAGATTTCTGAGCATAGAATTCTTCTTGAATTTTTTGCCAGTGTTTTAGGTCAAACTCTACTTGTTTAATCAATTCCACATTCTCAGAGGAATAAGGAAGTTTAATCAGGTCATTGAGTTGATTATTAAGAGTTTTAACCTTATGATCAATATTGCCAAAATGTTGAACATTCCAGAGTTTAAGATCATGTTTAACAAACCTAAGTCTGTTAGCTAATTTGTATGTATAAGAGCCTCTAACATATTTAGAGTAAGCATTATTGATAACTTCCCTAACAGATGGATCACTGCTCCAACACTTGAAATATCTATAGGGTTTACTACCTTGGTTAGACATGGGATTAATCTCCAAGATAATTGGTATATGGTCACTGATTATAGTGTAAATATGGTGAACAACAAAGGAACCATAATGAGTTAACCAGTGACAATTACCAAGCGCCCTATCTAGTCTAGCATAAATACAATCATTGTCAGACTGTCTATTGTTCCAAGTAAATTTATTTCCAATGTATCCTAAATCAGAAAGCTCAGCGGTGTCTATGATAGTTCAGATTTCAGGATACTCTAAAGTAGTGGGAGTTGAGAAAGTAGATCTTTGATGGGCATGCATAGTAATATTAAGATCACCTATAATTACCCATGGAAGGTTGGATCTAGAGCCATTTTCTCCAATGTATTTCCATTGCTCCATTTTCTCTTCATGGTATACAAAACCAGAGAAAAGTGGTTAGAAATTCAGGTTACTAGGATTATCAGAAATCATGACATTAATCATTTTATCAGTGTTATGTACTATTTTGCAATGAAAACCTTTTTTCTAAAGAAGAGAAATACCCCCAGCACGACCAATACAGGGAAAGACCCATGAGTTTGGGTAATTGAACCTTCTAAGATATTGATTCATCTTAGAAGATTTATTTTTAGTCTCACATAGGAATATCATATCAGTGTTTTGACCTCTGATCAAGTTCCATAGAGAGTTTCTAGTGGTAGGATTGATGAAGCCCTGACAATTCCACGACAAAATCCTCATAATGGGAGTATTTAAAAAATTTAAAAAACCAAGACTACAGATATAAAAATTATGAAAAACACTGAAATTGCACATGAAAAGAGACTGTATGTCACACACTACAACTAAGAACCAACAAGACAAATAAACAGTGGTAACTATGACAGAATAGATAGCTAAGAAATCAACACAATACACACCAGCAACCAGGTCAATTAGTTGAGTCTCAACAAGCCAACTGAGAGTAATGGGAGCAAACAAACCAGACAATTGCAACTCAACAGAGCAAATGAAAAGTCTAGAATCACTCAATGTACAACTACCAAAGTAAGTAAATCTAACCAGAATTTCAGCAAATAATTCAGTGGGGATGATAATCACACAACACTGGTTTAACAACTTAAACTCAGATATCATATTATAAGAAAGCAGGAAGTAACAATAAGAACTTAAAGACCTAATTAGGGTTTATGAGAAACAGAAATTTAAGAGAAAGAGGAATTGGCGAAAATAGGAAATATGGTTTGAAATTTTAGGGAAATTAAAATCAAAGATTAGGGGTACCTGATTAGCAGCCCCCATGTTCTTAATCAGTGCAATTTCTTCTCAACAGCTGGATATACGTCAATTTCCTTCATCTCCACACCTTCCATCGGTAATGTTTGATTGTTAGCCATCTCAGCTTGTTGCTTTTCATCTTGATATCAGTGAGTTAAAGATCGGAAACGTTGTTTGAATTTTTGAGAAGAGTTGGATTGGATTTCTCCTTGGTTGAATTTCTTTGAGGAGTATCAGCAACTCCATTTCTAGACCTTTTGGTTTGTCTCTCTTCAGCATTATCAATTTCATCTCTCGCAATATCTACGGATAAGGATCCATTTTATATATTGGCACCCATATTAGGATTAGGGGTACCCATATTAGGATTAGGGGCACCAGCAATGTTAACAACACCCGTGTCTCCATCAACTGCAGCAACATTTTCATAACCTTCCTCTTGTTCCAGGCTCAATATTTCATACTCCTCTTGATACATTGAATATAGTTGTTGTTGAAGTGCAACTTGCTCACAGTTACCATCTGAATGATCGACAACCCAGCATTGATCACATATATGATATGGATATTTTTCCCAGTGATATTTGACCCAAGCTTCTCCTCCAGATGATGTTCGTAGCCATGCACCTCCCTTCAATGGGGTTGTTAAATTCATTCTAATTCTGGCCTTCACCATTCTACCAATCCTAGGATGAGCATTAGGAGGATCAATATCTATTTTCTCTCCTAAGTATTGAATGATCTCATCTATCAGCGACACGTTTAGATGTTCCAAATGGAGGATTCTAAACTTGACAGTCCAGTTTTATATATGAACTTTGCATCAGCCAATGGAACTTTGGGATTAAAGATGTCCACAGCAAGTAAGTACCCTTTGACAGTCCACAGAGCTTTCTTAACTATCTCCTCTTTTTCTTTGTCCGTGCTGAACTTGAAAACAAACAGATTAGGACCCATAACTTTGGTTTCTCTGTTTTTGTACTTCTTCCAAATAGCATTGATCTCTTCTAGAACTTATCTAACTTCCAAAACTAGAGGGCAAAGGATTTTACCCAACACGCTTTTAGACCATTCATCAGCAGCTTTGTTAACAACTTGAGTAGATCCTAGGGTTCTTCTCTGAGGTTAAACAACCCCAATATTAGTATTTTGCATTTGAGAAGTGATACTGAAGACTTGAGGTTGAGAGTTAGTCTCGATAACTTCGAACTAAAAGTTGAACTGAAAAGTTTGTGAAGAGATAAGATGCTCTGTATGATTAGGTTTTAGGTGAGGATGAAGAGACGAGGGGAGGATATAATTTATAGTAGGAATAGGATTATCATGAACGCCTAAGTTTGCGTTTACAAAGATATTTTTTAACCATAAAGAGTTAGGATATACAGGAAAATGCAGATTCTTAGGAAGATTTTTCCGCCGTAACACTAACCGACTGTAAGGTAATTTCTTGCAGCTAAATTTAAGCCAAGAATATCGGTGAAAGCTATAATCTAATAACTGCATTGAATAATTCCTGCGACAGCTGTAATTTTGTAACAAAGAGGGGGAGAATTCAAATTTTGAATTTCAGAAAATGGATCTAGAATTTCTGACGAAGGATTTTGAAACTGATTGAATAACTTGACTGTTGAAGAAAAAGCTTTATCAATACTACGACTAATTTGATAGGAGACAACTCTGAGTAACCTTGTAGACACCATCTTGGAGGTGATGGAGAACACCACTGTTGGAATACTACCTTAGAATATACCACTGCTAACATTGAAACATGGACTAGTGTTGAGGAGGAAACCACCAATGGATCAAATACGACTGTTTAGATTTGCAACTGATTAATAAACATGGTTACTGCTTCATAAGGTCCGTTATCCATGAAAACACGTAGCAAAAAGAAATATTTAAAAGGATTAGTATAAAGAAACAAGAAAAAATAAAAAAAGAGAAAAAAGAAAGGATCATTTAACGGATGATAACTTTTTTAGTACTAAAATTATATTTATTAAAAGAAAATAATAAAGAGTGGGGTCAAAGCATGGTAGTTGACGGTCAACGTATGGTCAAGGTACCAACCCATAATATTTCGGACATTGGGTACCAAAATTAAGTGCTGGACATTTATTGGATATCAAACGTTAAATACCTAAAAAAATATTAAAGACGGAACATAAATAAGAAATGAAGAAATCTATGAAAACCCTGTTTCTCTAACCGACTTTTATCGAGAATGCGATGGACGGACATTGCAACAGTTAAAACAACGTTCGAGACATAGGAGAAAGCTTGATCGGATTCGTATTTGTCGATTTGATGAGGATACAGAATTATGTCAAACAGTCATATACCGAGTCGTTGACTTGCAGTACTATACTGAATCGTTGCAAATCCGATTCTTGAGTTTTGGAGATCAAACTCAACCCTTACATTTCTCCTTGAAATACGAATTCTTTATCTTCCAAAACGTGTAGAATTCCTTGAGTTTGGTTGACGAAATCATTCCTTAATGCTTCATAAACCAAACCGATCGAGTAAGAAAGTGAATTGTGTCATGAGTCGATCATTATCTGACAAAATCCAGTATGAGCGGGTACTAATGCGAATTTGGGTAGTGTAAGAGCGTCCACAGTGGTGCGAGTATAACCAAAGACAAAAAACTAAAAAAAAAGATCAAATTTGGATTTAGTCCGTCGTGTGGTGTAGCCAAAAAAGATTAAATTTGGTCGCGCGTTGATAAAGATTACGCCTGGGATCAGGCGTTGGTAAAGATAACGCCCGACGTGGGACGTTGGTAAAGATAACGACCGACGTGGGGCGTTGGTATAGTATACGCTTCAAAAACAAAAAAAAAAAAAATTGGGCGGAGGTATAAAACCCGCCCCATGCAAGTTTCAAAAATTTTAAACTTTGAAAATGGAGTGGGGTGTTAAGTATATGAGCGCCCCATTTCGCGTGTTAAGTTTATGAGCGCCCCATCGGGCGTTATCTTTACCAACGCCCGATTCAGGCGAAGTTTATATGCACGCCTGTTCGTTGGACGTTAACTATACCAACGCGCGATGAATGGCGGAGATTATATCAACGCCCCTTGTAGGCGGACATTATATCAACGCCCGATGTGTAGGCGGAGATTATATTAACGCCCGACTATATTTGGCTTTGGTCTTGGTCGCCGACCAAATTTGGTCTGGGTTTTACTCTTTGATCAAATTTTGAACGATGGTCCGTCCCACTAGCCAGCCCACTCGACTAAAATTTTGGGTTTAGTCGTCCACTGCAGTTGCTCTAAGAGCGTCCACAGTGGGCGACTAAACCCAAATATTTGGTCTTTTGATCAGACATAGTGGAACGTACTATCGATCAAATTTTGATCGACGACTAAAACCCAAAGTATATTTGGTCTGGGACCAAGACTAAACCCAAATATAGTCGAGCGTTGGTATAGTCCACGCCACACCATCAGGCGGTTATATAATCTACGTCCCACACCAAGCGTACGTAAAGTCCCCGCACCACACCAGGCGTACGTAAAGTCTACGCTCCACATGGGGCGTACGCAAAGTCTACGCCCCATTTTTTTTTTTTCAATTTTGTATGGGGCGGGAATTATACCCCGCCCCATTCTTTGCTTTCCAAAACAATTTTAGTGGGGCGGTCTTTATACCTCTGCCCCACTTCTTTTTTTTTTTTTTTCAGAATCTCCCCAATCAGGCGTTGGTATAGTCCACGCCCCACACCAGGCGAAAGTATAGTGTACGCCTGACCAAATATAGTCTTTCCACCGTAGCGTCACACACCAGACTAAATCCAAATTTGATTTTTTTTTTAGTCTTTGATCTTTGGTTTTGGTTGCACCACTGCGGTTGCTCTAAGCAACTTCTTTGACACCATTATTCCTTCGAGTAGGAATGTGTAGGAAGCTTGATCGAAGTACGGTAATGGCTAAAATATTTGAAGCAGTGGAGTGTAGCTCAATGGCTTCAGCCAAGGTGAACTCATTTTTCCAAGCAGTAGGACACCTGAAGAGTCAACTTTTCCGAAATGGATTTGTTTAACCCATTATATAAAGTAAGCATTTTGTTCCGTGATGTTGATTCCCTCTTTTAAATATTATGAGTTTAAGTTTTCGAGTTTTTAAGATTTTCAGTGGTTTGATGGGAACACTTTTTTTTTTTTGGATGTTTATGGCTTCTTTTTTAGAAGATTATTGTTTGACTTTAATTATGGTTTAATGCGCTTCTGAACTTAATGCACTAACAGTTATAATTATGTGTAACTTTGTTTCGCAAATACTAGCACACAATCGGGCTTTATGACTATACCTATAAAATGATTTTTGAGGCTTCATCAGGAAATCAGTTTATGTGGGTATCAGTATAATACGATTCTTCATGTCTCAGAAATATCAGGTTTCGATATCTTTTTCTAGTCAGAATCAGATTACATGTGCAAATATATAAACCTATTACTGTCACTGAAAAGTTCACTTTCTTTTATTGATTTTCAAGCACAATCGGTTTATGTTTCCAAACATAAAGACTGTTTCTTTCGGGCATGAAAAATAATCGATTTTTATGGACATTTGAGAAAATCGATTGTGATAAATTATTTTACTTTTTTTCGGAAAAATCTAGTCGTTGGGGTCTTTCTCTATATAAAAGGACCTCATCCCCGGACTCATATTGCTTCAAACTTGCTCATTATATTGGCTCCTACTACATATATTCTAGCACTACTCATTTCATGCCTCCACATACAAGCATGACATCATTTGACTCCGCCGAGGATTTGGCAATCAATAAAGCATGGTATGCCGAAAGTCGAGTTTTAGATCACTGACCCGAAAGGGTAGAATCCGAAACCTTTTGGGCAAAGATGTATAACAAATATAAGCAAGATTATAGGAATCCAAAGAGAAAAAGTCTTCAAGAATCGTTGATATACAGCCAGTCATCCAAAATGTGATAGTTGCTTTTATAGCTATCCAACAAAGGATTTTGAACACTAGCCACTTTAGGTTGTCACTTCAACAATTTATAAATATTTTTATGGGTTATTCTACATAATCTATTTTTATCAATTTGTAACTAACAAAGTAAGTTTGTGTTGTGTTCTTGAAGTATGAAGTCGTGAAAGCGCAGTACTTGTAGGAAAATGAAGAATAATTAACATTTGATGAAATCTATCACTTATGGTATCAAAATTCCGGAGTATACCCCGGACTTTATGGTGGGTTAACCAGACTCGGAT
This sequence comes from Papaver somniferum, assembly GCF_003573695.1. Lineage (NCBI taxonomy): Eukaryota > Viridiplantae > Streptophyta > Magnoliopsida > Ranunculales > Papaveraceae > Papaver > Papaver somniferum. The sequence goes on along the minus strand of NW_020650859.1, from coordinate 1,806,894 downwards.
TCCTCGGATGAAGATTGTAGTTTTAGGAGTTTTTGTGTAGATTTTGTGGATAGATCTCTATGTAAACCCTCATGGGACTATAACTCGTCCACTCGGGTCACCAAGGGGTTCAAAGATTTGATGCACAAGCTAAGTGCATCAATAATTCCTAGGAAACGGAGTGGATTTGAAATGAATGAAAGTAAGAATGAATTTTTTTTTCTTATGAAAATGAAACAATCGTTTATATATGACACCAAAAAACCCGATTATGAGAATTGGATTTTATTTATGTGTACTTTAACTTATTCTTGATGTACTTCGTAAATACCAAAACACCAATGCAGAATTGGTTTACGAGTGCATAAACGTAATACAATTCTGGATAGTGTTTTCGGGAAAAAAAATCAAAATGTATAAGTTTTTTGATGTTTTTAAGTTTGAATTAAATTAATTGATTTCACCTAAAACGACTAACTAATACTAATTAATTAATGATATAATGGGCGGTAAGACAATGGTTGGCTAAGGGGTTTTGTAAAATTAATTTCTAATGACTCTTTTTTTTTCTTTTGCCTTTTAGTAACAAGCCTGGTAGCAGGGGATAAATACCTATTGCTTTTACATTTTTATCTTCTTGATTTATGAGGAGGATACATAAAAATGTCAAGGAGTCATATACTGAGTCGTCGACTTGCTATACCACACTGAATCGATGCAAACCCTATTCTCAAGTTTTGAAGGTCATACTCAACCCATACATTTTGTTGGTGGTGATGTCCAATGACAAACGCCTCTATTCCAATGTAGTTAATATCGGATATCGGTTCATTTCGGACGGGACCGATACACTGGTACGATTTTATATCGGGGATATTATCGCTGAAATATCGGTTCTAGATTTAGAGATTATAATTTTATATTAAACATTTTCTCCACACATTTTCGGATAAGATATAATAGATAACATCAATTTTATCAAAAAAACAAAAGAGTAACTTTAGTAGACTTGCTTGGAGAGCTACATGCACCTCTGCTACCACCTGGAAGACTTTCTTCGCCAAAATTACCCTTAAATTTTATAGAAAACGACCAATACCGTCTCATATCGGGAAATGTAGGAAAATTTCGTATCGACCGATACGGCCGATATTATCGGGCGCATATCGTATCCCCGATATCCTTCTTATCGTATCGTTCTGGGGCGATATCTGAAATATCCCCGATATATCGGCCCATATTGACTACATTGCTTTATTCCTAACCATTCCGAGTTACCAAATGTGAAACAGTAAACCGAGTCACTTCCTCTCATTTCTCCTGCAACTTGATACAATAACTGACCGGCGGTTACCACTATTTCTGCACCACTGAACATCAAACTCACAGTGGGCAAGTCAGAGAAACTCGTTCGAGTCGATTGAACTCGGTAACACGAATCCATTGCTCCTTGAAATACAAAGTCTTCCTCTTCCAAAACATGTAGAGTTCCTTGAGTTCGATTGACGAACTCATTCCTTAATGCTTGGTAAACCACTCCGAGTAAGAAAGTGAATTGTGTCCCCGAGTCAATCATTGTCTGACCAGCTCCTGTATGATCCGGTACTAATGCGAATTTGGGTAGTGTAAGCAACTTCTTTGCCACCATAATTCCTTCGAGTTGGACCGTGTAGGCAGCTCGATCGAAGTAAGGCAATGGTCTAGATATTTGAAGCAGTGGAGTGTAGCTCAATGGCTTAAGCCAAGGTGAACTCATGTTTCCAAGTAGTAAGACACCCGAAGAGTCACCTTCCGAAATGCAGTAAGAAAATTTGGGGGATCCCATTTGAGAAACAGACGAAAGTGATCCCCAATTCATTCCCATTAATCCAGTGTTCTTCGGGTCTTCTTCTTCGCTAGAACTGCTAAAGCTCGTAGAGATGCACCCAAATATTGTACCTGTTAGAAAAATGTTGTAAAGTCATTGGTGACGATACCATTAATCTGAGTTCGAAACTGGTCAGTATCAAAATTTTTATCAATTAAAAAAGATTACCAGGAATTGCGGAACTTCCGATGTGAAATGTTTCGAAAGCAAGTTTCCCACCACTGAATGATGAATCAGCGTAAGATAACTGATAACGTGGTATGGCAGAGCTTATTTGAGTCACACCAGACAGGTATTGTAAACCCCCTGACTTGGGTGCTGCAAGCCGGAGATGAACAAAGCATTGGAGAGTAGGAAGAGGAGTTGAGAGGATTGAATCTAGGCAGGGAATTTGGAAGAGACGGATTATTACAGCGCAACCATGAAAGCTCACTTCCCGTGTCAAGAACCATTACAACATTTTGCGGAGGAGTTCCTTCTGTAAGCGAAACCGTTAAGCTGACATTACGGTGGAAAGAGATGTTGTTTGGTGAAGGTATCAACTGAGTTTTGAGAGGTAATACGAGCGTTTTCAGAGCTGAACCGAGAAACACTTCCGGTTGAAAGAAGATGAGTAAAACCAGATGAAATGTAAGGATATAGATATATGCCATGTGAAGTCACAAAGCAAGAACAGGCTAACACAAGTTTCAGAATGTGCTCCGTCTTGCTCAAAATCCATTCTAATAACTGAGAACATATACCATTAAGCTGCTGCTGGTTTTGGGGTATTTTCAACTTTACAGATATTAGGATATCAGATAACAAAATATCCTTGATTCATTGTATCAAACTGCATATTCACAATGTTTTTAGTCATTTGAATTACATCTGACTCAAAATACAAATATATCGAATCACAATCACATAAGCCATGTCTAAATTAGACGGAGTCAGCCGACTCAAATCCAACGTAAATAAAGACATAGTATCAATGTAATCAACCAAACGTCTTTATTATTGTACTAATTAAACATGACATTTACCTTTTCTTTAGTCATTTTTCTTCCGACTTCTTTAGGTTCTTTAGGCGCCATAAATCATTTTCGATATTCAATCATGATTTATGGCGCCCAGAAATATGCACCCAGTTTGAGCTGGCACAACAAAAGCAAAAAACCTGTTAAACGCCACGTCACCCGACAAGCAGTTAAGAGTGAAATTTCTTTTTGACTTTGACTGAGTTTTCTCAGCCGTACATCTGAATCGACGGATTAAATACAAATTTTTTAGGTTTATTTCTTTGGATATGGTTGTGCTGTTAGAAACAGATTAAGTTTCGTCCTCTTCTTGAAAAGAAGAAGAGGAAAAAACGAAAAGGAACACAGTACATATGAGGAACTAGAATTTTCTAAAATCAAATATGCAATAGCTTTTCATGTTTTGTGGTAGCAACATTCAGTGAGCAAATAGTAGTCAGTACATAATTTTGCATTAACATGTTTATCTTCTTGGTCTCTTTTAATGTTTTTTTTCTTTCTTTCCGCTCTTTTACTCGCTATTTTTAGTTTGCAGAAAATGTGTTGTAGCTGTAAATTAATGACAAATCTTGAGTGATTTTATCACTTTGAAATTTAAGGCCATGAATTGAAGGATTTGAAATGGGTAAAGGAAAATAAAAACTGTTGAAAATGTTATAGCTTCGGGGAGACAATGATTGACATACTGGGTGCACTGGGTGCGGATTTCTGGGCGCCATAAATCATTTTCGATATTTATTGATTTTACATTTTTATCGATTTGACGAGGATCCGGAATATGTCAACGACTCATATACCGAGTCGTTGACTTGCAATACCGCAATGAATCGGTGCAAACCCGATTCTCGAGTTTTGAAGATCAAACTCAATCCATACATTTTGTTGGTGGTGATGCCCAATGACAAACGCCTCTATTCCTAACAGTTCCGAGTTACCAAATGTGAAACAATATACCGAGTCAGTTCCTCTCATTTCTCCTGCAACTTGATACAATAACTGATCCGGGGTTGCCACTATTTCTGCCCCACTGAACATCAGACTCACTGTGGGCAGGTCAGAAAAACTCGTTCGGGTTGCTTGAACTAGGTAGCACAAATCCATTGCTCCTTGAAATACAAAGTCTTCCTCTTCCAAAACATGTAGAATTCTTTGAGTTTGATTGACGAACTCATTTCTCAATGCTTCGTAAACCGAGCCGAGTAAGAATGTGAATTGTGTCCCTGAGTCGATCATTGTCTGACCAGCTCCAGTATGATCCGGTACCAAGGCGAATTTGGGTAGTGTAAGCAACTTCTGTGACACCATAATTCCCTGGAGTTGGACCGTGTAGGCAGCTCGATCAAAATAAGGCAATGGTGTAGATATTTGAAGCAGTGGAGTGTAACTCAATGGCTTCAGCCAAGGTGAACTCATGTTTCCAAGTAGTAAAACACCCGAAGAGTCGCCTTCAGATATGCAGTAAGAAAATTTCGGAAATCCCATTTGAGAAACAAACGAAAGAGACCCACGATTCATTCCCATTAATCCAGTGTTCTTCGGGTCTTCTTCGCTAGAACTACTAAAGCTCGTAGACATGCACCCAAAGATTGTACCTGTTAGAAGAATGTGGTTCTTCACCCTTAGACCTGCTTATAGTATCAGGAAATATTAAAAGGACATGGCGCAATTCAAGGTTATACTAACCTGGAACAGCGGAACTTCCGATGTGAAACGTTTCGTAAGCAAGATTCCCTTCACTGAATGATGCATCAGCATAGGACAATGTAGTATGGCAGAGCTTATTCGAGTCACACCATAAAGGTATTGTAAACCCCCTGACTTGGGTGCTGCAAGCCGGAGAAGAACAAAGCATCGGAGAGTAGGATGAGGAGCTAAGAGGATTGAATGTGGGCAGAGAATTTGGAAGGGGCGGATTATTACAGCGCAACCATGAAAGCTCACTTCCAGTATCAAGAACCATTACAACATTTTGCGGAGGAGTTCCTACTGTAAGCGAAACTGTTAAGCTGACATTACGGTGGAAAGAGAGATAGTTTGGTGAAGGTAATAGCTGAGTTTTGAGGGGTAATACGAGCGTTTTCAGAGCTGAACAGAGGAACACTTCTGGTTGAAGGAAGATGAGTAAAACCAGATGAAATGCACGGATATAGATATACGCCATGTGAAGACACAAAGCAAGAACAGGCGAACAGAAGTTTCAGAGTGCTCAAAATCCTTTCTAATAACTGAGAACATATACCATTTACCTGCTGTTATTCTGTTGGTTTTGGGGTATTTTCAACTTTACAGATGTTAGGATTTGTTTAATGAGATATGACTTTGCTGTCATAGTTAAAGAAAGTTGAATTAGCAAAAACAGTACTTAATTGGCACTTTGAAGTCAAATTCATCAGCTACAGCAAGAAAAACTTGATTAGTAATAATGACATTGACATTATACGTAACCCGTTATCACCAGCAGATCAAGACAGAGTGAAGAGTATCAACAGGCGGAAAGAGGAGATCACAAAATTACTGCTGATGGTAACAAAAATATGTGCAGAAAGCGAAATTGTCTGACACGTTATGGTGAATCTAGAAAAGAAGACGATTTTTTAATGACACCGACAGAATAGTTCATAAATGACTCTTTGTTTCTTGTTTTCAAACTTCTGTAACATGCACTTGATACAGAAAAAGAAAAAGCAAAGTAAAGAAAAGGAGGATTTCAATATTCCTTTTCGTAAAGTTGATTCAAAGATGGACAGTTTCAACTTTCAAGCAGCATTACTTCTCCACTTGCATAATATAATTTGTTTGACACAAAGAAGCCACTCACAGTTGCAGAGAAAACAACTCTGACATGATTATGATAATTGTAAACATTCCTATTGCAAGATCAGAGCAATATGACACTCAGCTGAAAAGAGTTTAAACAGATTGTACACTCGAATATATATCTGATCAAAAAAAATATCATTGTTGCAGGCAAAAAATTAACCAAAGGGTTGCAAGGTTGTAAGAGAAATATGTAGATGTACAACCTACTCAGTGTCTCTAATCATGTGTACCTATAACAACATTGACGCTACAACTGTTCAAAAAGTAGACATTCTTCTCTCTGACTGATAAGACAATTGTTTGCTCACCTTAGTTTGCGAATGCAGCCTTCAGAATTCAGATTGGAGCATCAGGTTGATTCTGTGCAGGAGCACCGTCAGGTTGATTCTACTGGCACATTTGTTGCCCCACCATCACCTTATTTAGCATTATAACAAACGTAGGAAGAGTATAAAGATAACAATAACAGAAGAACATTGTAATACCGTTCAACTTTCTATTGCAGCAACGTTACAAAACCAGAGTATCATTTTCGCTTCTCTATTCTTGAATCTGACAGTCGGCGACAACAAAATTATCTTACATCATTTGACAAACAAAACTGTAATTTCTAAACCCACATAGGGAACTTTTGTTTGATAGGAGATCAATCGGACATCTCGTCTTCACCCCCACTATAGTTATCCATCTCTTGGACTCGAGAGGACTTATGATGCCGCACGTTATCCTCGTTTCCGGACCTCCCTCGTTTGGAACTTAAATAATTCCCCTTTGAATTTGTATAATCCTGATTGTCGGTATAAACAGAACAGTCAGGGATTTGACATTTGAACTAAAAATATAAATACCAAAGCTTCCCTTAATGAAGAAAACTTCGAATCAACAATATAAAAACAGAATTCCGAGTAATAAAGTGGTTGAGAATATTACTCCTGAATCCTTCACCAACTCCTTTGCAGAAACTTCTGGTCTGTTTCTTACTGTCACACTCGCAGGTATTGGATAATGCTCAATCTCTGCATTGGACCTACCATCTTTAGCCCTCTTTTTCCTTAGAACAAGCTTTGTCGGAAGTGGCTGCATCAAAGGAGGGAACTACTGTGATCAAGACCACGATCATCAAATATTATGGCGTAAATGTCAAACATATAATTCCGGCAAATTACCAAGTAACGTGCTGTTTCTTCACCGAGAGCAACAATATATGTTGCATGGTCCTCTGCATCATCACCTCGAACCTGCACATTACAAACTGACATGGTTCACATGGCCATCATACTAACTTAGCTAAGACTGAAAAGAGACATTTGGTGTCTAAGGCACGTACATCCCACTGATACTCCCTGACCCAGGAGTATGAAATGTCTTCACTTTCTTCATAGACATCCTTCCAAAGCTGCAGCCAAAAGAAAAATATACATATTAGTATGAAACAAAATGTACAGAGAGCACAGAAAACGTAGACAAGTTATTTCAGTGCAAAAGAATAGGAAAGTGATTGTGTGTCTACAAAGTGTTCAGCAATATGTAATATGTTAGATACACCTCATCTGGTGAAGGAGCCATATATGCCAAAAATTTATCCAGCTTAGCAGGATCTGAGCCAGACGCTGTAAAACTCTTCATAATTGCCTGTCAGGAATACAATGAATTAGTATAGAAAATAATACACAATGAAGTTTACCCTTCTGTAACAATTGTAATAGGAAAATAAGGGTTTGCACTTAAAAAGTATATTTAAGTCATACAATTGTATAAAATCACGGAGAAACAACAAACGTGATATTCTTATACTAAAAAGTTAATGTGAACGAATGTGTGAATACATGCACAGATAACACTGACATATGAGATGGAGTGAAATAACTCGCCTGTGATTCATGCACGTCACGCGTAGTTTTGTCCAATTTGCTGAACACTTCTGAATCAGCGGTTGGTTCGCCATCGAATGTAGCCATAACAAATTTATCATTACTCCTGATTCAGCAACATGATTCCTTTTATTAGATAAAAGCCAAACACCCATAACTGAATGCCTGCTGCCAATGCAAATATCATAACTAATATTGAGGATTAGGTTTCTTTCAAGAGCTACAAATACTTCCAGATCTTGTTTTACTAACTTATCATGCTAAGTGATTTAAATTCCAATTCATCCACAGGCCTTCTGACATGATATTAATACAGTCATACGACATAGATTGCTTTAACTCACATGTCTTCTTTTATCAACCACTACTGCAATGAGTAAATAGAGAGGATGACTGTAATCCTAGGGTTTGCAAGCGTGATAAATTAAGAACTAACGTTATAGTCGTGCAACATAAGCAAATATGGACATACACCTATGAAACCAGAAGTCAAATTTCCATACCTATCAAAGTCCGGGAGCAACGGCAGAATCTCAACAGGCTGTAACCTTTTATTAGTGGCATGAACTAGCCGCGACTTGCATGCCTCGAAGGATGCATTAATTGCTTGGATTTGTTTTTCCCTGAAATGAAACTTTAAAATCCATTAAACATACAAGTCTGACAGTAATTGATATTTTTCTGTAATGGTGCATAATAAGTGTAATAGAAAAAAGACCTGTTATTGGTATTATCCAAAATATGGCGACCTCCCCTGATTTCTCGTAGATCTTTGGCTTGTTTTTCACTAAGGGGCTGCGAAATGAGAATGTTACATTAGATGAAGACAAACAAGTGGAGAACATTTTATCCTGCAGCAAACTTAATTTAATAGCCAGAGAAGATCCCACAAACCGTTTTTGCTGCTTCCATGCTAATAGGAGAAATATATTCTGTCTTGACCAACCACGACAGACCTTTATCAGTAGGCCTCTCTTTCCTTTTTATGCCGTCTTGTTTGATAGGAGTTGCTGACTCAGCATCCCGCAACAACTCTTTATCCTCGGGAGCCAGAGTTTGTTTTGTGTCGGGAGGACTGAAAGGACAGAATTTACGATACCAGTGGTGAGGGCATGAATTAAGTCCTCAAAGAGTAGAAAACAATAACTTGAAACATCCATACTTGTATACACTGATGTCGAGTAGGTCAAGTGGTATCCCAAGATCAGGCTCGACAAATAATTTAGGCTTGTGCATTTTCTCCAATGATGTAATGGTGTACTTAGTGTATCTGCAGGACGTTCAGTAAGCTTATCATATCAATACGAGAACTTGACATCAGATAACAAATGGAATATTAGAATGTGTTTAAATGACGGTTTATAACCAGAGCTTGTAGAAAAATACAGGGTAAGGAACATACAGATCTTTATTAGTGTTTAATAACATTAACTTCGGTTGTGCTGTCGGATCTGGAAGTTCATTCCTAAACCTTCAAAGAGTAATGAGTAAAAAATGTTCAGATGGTCAGAACTTTAAGCTACAAAATAATAATAACTAATCAAATTGCAGCCTTCGTGAACCAAAGCTGGTGGTTGGTCACGAAAGTAAAGACATACTTACTTCAACTTGCACAAGAATGTGGTAGGCTTTTTTAACCGATTCTCAATCCTCTCTGCATTCAAAAATGGAGTACTTTTCCCCGCTCCCATTCGTGACCCAACAATTGATCCATGTCCCTTTGCCCCAGAAGCCATTATCTGTGCCTTCTGCATCGCAGAGCTTTGAGATTCCTTTGCTTGATGCCTATGCTTTTCTTCTTGCCTTTGTTTCTCATACTCTCTCTTCTTCCTCATCCTCCTCTCTTCCTCCGTCTCTACCCTTCCACCAGGACGCGATGCGGGCGGTGGAGGACCTGATGACTTGTGTTGTTTAGGAGGTAACCCGTGTTTCAAATGATGCCTTGGCTGATCATGCAAACCTGAGCCACTAGAATCCCTAGGTCCTCCTCTATGATGCCCATGGTGCCCATGATTATTACTCCTGTTATCTCTAGACTGGTGATGTGGTTGAGAGCTCGATGAAGGCGGTGGAGGTGGAGGAAGTGAAGGCGGAGGAACAGATGGAGGAGGTGGAGGCGGAGGCGATGAAGGTGGAGGTGGTCCTGGTGGAGGAGGCACTGTAGGTGGCTGTACTGAATTATGAAACTGTGAATACTGTGATGCCGGATAATACTGCGAACCAGATGGGGGCATAGATGGTGCTGCTGCTGCTGCTGGATAAGGCTGTGGTGGAACTTGCGGTGGCTGATACGGATACGCCTGCTGCGGTTGTGGTGGTGCTGGTCTATAATGGTGGTTTGAATTTGGTTGAGAATTTGGGGGGAATGATGTAGGAGCTGGTGGAAGTGGTTTCTGACTTGAAAAACCTCTACTTTGACTACTTCCACCACCTGGAAGTGGTGGCGCTACTGGGTTTTGATTTGATGGTGGCGGAGGTTGTGGTGGGTATGACCTAAATGATGCCATTACTATTCTCTATCAAATCCTTTCAAGGGGTTTGTTCCTAATGTAATTTAAACAAAAACCCAGAATCTCAATTTCTTAATTAGTGTGTTCTAACCCAAGAATTTGATCGAACCCTAGAAAAATTCGATTGAAACGAGTAAATTCTTGATTTTGATCCTGAAAACCCTACAGTTGAAACCTTTATTGATTGAGATCGACAGTGATATATATATATAGAGAGAGAGAGAGAGTATATATAGATAGATGGACGAGGGGCTTACCGGAGATGATGAAGAGGAAGTAGAGACTGAAGTGAGTCGGGAGTTTCCTGAATCGGTTTCTTTCTCTGGTCTTTATACCGATTCGTTCAGCTTTTAAAAAGGGGGACTTTGAAGAAATAGAGAGTCCGGAAATAGGAAAGCTGATGAGGCTGAGAAGCACGTGACGTGATTGTGGATAGCCGTTGATTGTTTTTGTTGAATCTGTGTAGATGCATCTAACGGCAATCAAACGCCAAGTCACTTTGATATAAGTTTGACTTTCTTGTTTTCTTGTTGTAGATCCGATTATAGGCATGCCCCCTCCCACTATGGAGGTAGGTTGGAACCTCATAATTACTAGAAACTACTAGAAATAACTGGGAATTAAGGATGTTGTCGAAGAGACTACTGTCCCAGATCATAAAAATAAACATAAGGAATTGCTTTCTTCCTTTCTGTAATTTGTAAGAAGGCATCGGAACAAATTTTTGTAGCCTGTTTGGTTATCAGTTGAGAAGTTATTTTCCGACATCTAAACGCAAAACTCAGAAAAGTTAATAAAAAAACTAACTTTTGTGAAGAAAATCTTTTATGGACTGACTTCTACCTCTGGTATCCAAACATTCCCTTAACTACGATGTTTCAAATTGTGCGGTTTAAGTGACTACATCCCATACATATGATCGTTTTCCTTTTTATCATGAATATGCTGGAATCTAATTAACAGGTGAATGGTGTTCTTCGTTTTTGAAGAATATTGATAATCAGTGGGCCGAATTAGCTATTATCTACCAATTATTGTCGACAATTTTTGAAAAATCTTAATATTGTCGATTACAACCCAAAAAAATTAATCAGGTTTTTTCGACACGAAAATTTAAATAATCGGAAAATAATTGTAATTCTTTTTTGCAAATTATATAAATCAATTTTAATATATATGATAAAACATTTAAATTCGGAGCTAATGTTATAATCGATACATTTTGACGAACCGGATTTCAAATTCCAAAACCTGGAAAAACACTTCAATATGGGGTCACTTATATGACCAGTAGTTAGTAATCTATCGAATTCGTTTTTTTATTTTCTTTTAAAGAAAAAGAATCATCTTAGTTTTAAAAGTTGAAAAAATTTAAATAAATTAAAAAATATATAATTAAGAATAAAGAAAAATTTATTAAAAATTGGAAGAAAGGGTTAGAAGGACATATTTTATCTCTAGGACACCCCATATTCACCTTCTTTGGATTTGAATAAATTAGTAGCCCAAATTTCTTTGGAGCTTCCCTAAGGATTGCTAGATTATAAAACCATGAAAGAAAACATAATTTTTCAATCTGAGACCATATCAAGTCTAGGAATGAACTGATACCTTCTCACCATATTCTTAACTGAGGGATCATGTTCCTAAATGATAACAATTACTCCAACATCACACCGAATATTTTCATTTCCAACTGCTTTTAATTTGTTGTGTGCATCTTGTTATTCCGCTTTAAAGGTTCAATAACGCTAATATAATAAGATCATAGAAGTGACCTTATATACATGTGTTCAATGTCAAATATAATAGAGACTGATACAAAATGAATTGCTCATGAATTTTTTTCATTCTATGCACATGCTCGGTGAGGTTATATGATTTATGACTAGTTCACAGTAACATTATAGCACACTTCTATTATATTATGTTATAAGAAAGTCTTTGTGTTATATTATATGTTATAAGAAGGTCTTGGTTGTATTGTTTATATTGTCTTATAAGAAAGTTTTTGTGGAATCATATGTAGATGGGAGATCTTGCATGAAACTCAATCCATTTTAAAGTTTAAATTCACCTCAGCTTTCAGTTTGTAATGGATAGAGTGCTCAAAGAGGTATCCATCTATAATAATGAAGTTTTTTGCTCGCCACTCCAGGTGCATTTTGGTGGCATAAGAGCTAACAGTAAATTACAAGTTTTTAAAAACAAACGATAAACAAAACTTCAATTCAGGACTTGTCTTCTAAAACTAAAACCTATTTCAATATGTTTTTTTGTTGAAGAATGAGATTTATTAAACTACTAAAGAGCTATTACATTAGGGTATGTGATACCCAAATAGTTATGAATTGCAATTGGATCGGTATGCCAGAAATCTCCAGCAACATGACGGTGGATCGCAGTGTTGAGAAGCAAACTCCGGATCAGAATTGCATTGGCGGTAGCTGTTGGAATAGTGAGGTGTATATGGTTTAGGTTATCGAGGGTTCCTAGGCCTTCGATGATTGCTTTACACGAATAAAGATGTAGAAGTGCCGGCATGAACTTGATTGTAGGTAGTAGGTTTTAATGTAATTAATCTGAGGCGATAGTTAGGCATTTAAATTCATATGATATGGTTTGTTGTCTAAACGCCTGTCTATCTCCTTTTTTTCTCCTGCTTGACCCATGAGGAACCCGTTGACTTAATTCTTTAGTGGGATGAGCATCATTCAAATTTTGAGTTTCACCTATAAAACCAGTGTTTCAAGTTTGTTCTTTGTTGTATCATCCTCTATAAGTGGATAATTAATTCTTGTAACTTCATCTTGTATCGCATAAAAATGTTCAATTATATATCTTATATGAGGTTGAATTAAAAATAATCTTCATTAGGCTTTTGATGGAATCCATTGGGCGCAATCCTTGTTCATGCAACATTTTTCTCATACTATTTATATCCTTCTCCTTTTACCCATATAAAGAAGATTATAAATTATGAGGGGGGATCCGTGGACACTACCATACATGATGTGTGCAAGTTTCTCAGCAAATTCCAAACGACAATGAATTTAAATCTCATATTTTGATGATACGTTCCTCTTATAAGACTTTTTATTCCTACCAAACATGAGTATAATTCGAGATACCAAACCTTATCATCTACCGATCTTAATTTCAACTATTAACTTTTAAGGTTGATATTCAAAGGGGTAGATGTGGTGTTATACGTCTCGAATTGTGCTCATTTTTTGTAGGAATGTAAAGTCTTATAAGAGGAGTGTGTCATCAAAATGTTAGATTTAAATTTATTGTCGTTTGGGTTTTGAGGAAAAAATGACGTAAACTATGTATGATAATGTCCATCTAAGAGTGTCCATGGATCCTTCCTCATAAACCATTCAATCTATCACAAACATTTAAACATAATCGTGTTGATTTTAGTTTGTTATTGGAACATCTTGTTTGTCCGGTAATTTCTTTTGTGCACGTCCTAAACTAAAATATATTTTCTCACATGTTGTTTCGGGTGACGACTTTGATTGAGGTTATTTTGGGGTGGTCCACAGAATCTGGTTTGCTCTTGATAACTTTCTATTGTCCCCTGCTATTAACAATAATTTTATTGATTGGATGTTCTTATTTTAAGGATAATAACTTTAATTGTGAGAACTATCAGCAATCCTTAAGATTTATCTGTTTGAGTATGTGGACAGTTTGGAAACATAGATGTTCAGTTGGGTTTGATAAGGTACAGGTGAATCCGTAGAAGATAATTAATCTTGCTCATCAGAACACTCTGAATGGGAAAATTTTGTTAGAAATAACAAGCTATCTAAAGTTCAAACAACCAGCTCTGCTGAAAGCTGGCAATTTCCTGAATTTGGATGGGTGAAAATCAATGTGGATGCTTCGTTTGATAAACTTGATGATTCAAATATCGCGATTGATATTAAGGAATTTTACAGGTGAATTTGGAGGAGCAAAGGGCTGCAGAGCGAGAGCATTAGATGAAGAGCAAGCTGAAGCCTTAGTAGTCTTGGAAGCAATACAATGGGAAACTGCAAAAGGAACTCAGCACCTACACTTAGAATCTGATAGTAGTAATATAGTTTCAGCCATCAATGGCTCCTTTTCTAGTGTTAGTTGGACTACAAGTAGTGTAGTTCAAGATTGTTTAGTTAAACTTAGGTTAGTGAATAAATGGGTTTGTACATCTGTCAAGAAGAGAACTTCAAATTCTTGCGCAGATACCTTAGGAAAACATGCTAGATTAAATGTTTCAAATGAGGAATGGTTGGGCATTCCAAATTTTCTAATTGCTAATTTGGAGAACGACCGTACATATGTAACTGTTTGATCTATCAATGAATTTATCTTTCCTATCAAAAAAAAAAAATTATACGGACAATAATTTCTCATCTTACATTTCTTACATTCCCTCTTGCTTTCTTAAGATCCTTCCTCAGTTGAAGTAACTTCTTATTTTTATTCTTCTTCTTATTCATCTTCTTCGAATGATATATATCTTCAGCTTCTTCTTAAACTTCTTCTTCACATGTCTTGATTTCAAAGCTTCTTCTAAAATTCTTCTTCACATGTCTTGATTTCAAAGGGTATTTTATCTTTTTGTTTATCTTCAAATCTTGGGCTTCTTCTGGGAAGTGGTTTTGATCGTTTCGAAACCATTTTCTAGAAATTCTAGAAACAAAAACCCTAGGTTCGCTATTCATAATTCCAAGATAGGAAGAAACTAGTTTATATAGAAAGCACGAATAAAAGCTTAAAAAATTTGTGAAATTTTTAGATTCAGAGGAAAAACTGAAAGGGTTCTTGGTTCCTGGTTGGTTTTTATTTTCTAAAAGGTTTTCAATAAATAATGAGAAGATAAATGCGCTAATGATGAGTGCCAAATATTGTATATTTTTATCCCTTTTTGTTGGCATTTTAACTCATCTTTTGTGCATGAATTCTACATTTTATCCCATATTCTGTATTTTCATTGTTTTCAAGAATAAATATTTTTATTAATTAATTTTGCATTTTTAGGTAATAAATAAAGTTCGGATGAGTCGCGGAGCGAAAAGAGCAGAAAAGTAGTGAAAAGCCGGGAGAAATTACGCAAGGAAGCCGCGAAGAATGGTGCGCACAACCTCATTTTCTACACACAAAAGCGCCTCCGTTCTCAGCCGTCAGATCAGTTCCCAGAAGCATCCGATGGTCGCTCCTTCATAGAGCATCAAAATCTGAAGTCTCTGCCAAGCACCACAGCGCTGAAATTCCAAGCCTTCAGATTAGATGGTAGTTGAATCCAACGGTCGCTCCATTGCTGTGCATCAAAGTTTGATATCTCCGCCTAACACTACAACACCTAACTCCATCTGGCATCGTTGATTTTGCTGTATCATATAATCTGACGGTCGCTCCAAGCTTCACTCCACATCACCGTCCGATCTACCAACCATCTTCGCATCTCGCAGCTCAGAGTCACAGAACATCAAAACTAGATACACCCGCCTCACACTCTAGTGACCGAGCGCCATCCACCTAACCAGACACACCCCCCTTCTCCCAAACAGTCGAGCCATCACCTACACCACCCCCTCTGCAGAACAACCACCATCCCCTGCCGCACCACCATCACCACCACCCCTCCTGCAACAGCCACCAAACCACCAACTCTCTATTCTACCTAAACCCATCACGTACCATCTCTTTAATCATCATTTACAACCTCAATTTCTCATCTCTCTGCCTGAAACCCTAGGTGAGAAATTGATGATATATATGATGATTAAAGCATCAATTGGAGCTGGGGAGGAACGAGAAGAAGCAGGAGAAGATTGGGTCGACGAGATGGAGCGAGAATTTCATCAACAGTAGGTAAATTAATTTTTCACCAAAACCTAATTTTACTGACTTTGGGAAAAATTGGGGAAACCCAAAATTATGTGTATGGGGTATAAATGGGTGTTGGGGGAAGTACTAGAAAGACACTATTTACCTCTCTGGACTAGCCAGTAGAGAATTGGAGAAAAATTTTATGAACTGAAAATTTCAGTGCTTGTATGTTTGCAGTTGCAATTTGCTTATGTGTTGTAGTTATTTGATATGCTGCAATTTATGTTTAACTTATCTCATATGATGTATGTTTGTTGCCAAAACATGGTTAGCATGAGCTAATCAGTTTCAGGCCAAGGCTCAGTGAAGCCTTGTGCACTGTCAAGTGTGAATGAGCTAGATAGTTACTTCCTGTTGCTATGTTTTGAATGTGCAAATGAGAGAGGCCAATGCTCATAGAGCCTGTGATTGGCTGTACTGTCAAAAGACAGCCAATGCTAGGGGTAGACTAGTGAGCAAGTTGGTGTTCTTTCATTTCTAGTTGTATGCTTAGGATTGAACATAACCTAGACCATGTCACTTGATTAGGACACAAGGTGGATCATAAGCCTTGGCTTACCACCACTTCTCTTTCAGTCAATCTTAATTTCAGTCACTTTTAATTTCAGTCCTGTATGCTTGTATTTCAGTTACTTTTCTTGCCTTTCATTTTCATGCATTTTGTAGCTATTGTGCACTGAAGTCAGTGCACTGAACTCAACCTGCCCTTGGCTTCCAAGCCTTGGTTATTTGCTGCTTCTTTTAGCTGTTTCTTTGCTGCTTTACTTTCCAAGCCTTGGTTCATATCAGTTACATGTTTAGCTCACTGCCATAGTGCATTGCCACTCTTATTAGCCTAGGAAAACTTCTCATATGCTCCTCTCCCTGTGGACAAACCCCTACTCACTCTTTTATTACAAATATTGACCTTGTATACTTGCAAGCATATTGTGTGCATCTTAGAATTCACACCAAGTTTTTGGCGCCGCTGCCGGGGAGCTGGCTGCCATCTTTTTGAAGTTTTCAAGCTGCTGCTAGTGTATTGTGTGTGCATCAAAGTCTGTTGTTGTTGTTGGCCCTGCCAAGCTGTTGCTGCTGCCAACTTGGTGCTGCTAGTGCTGTTGCAGTGCTGAAGAGCTGCTGCCAAGCTTGCTGCTCCTACTGCTGCTGCCAAGTTGCTGCCAACTGCTGCCAACTGCTGCTGCTGCTCTGCTGGTGCTGTTGCTGCCAAGCTGTTGTTGTTGCCAAGCTTGCTGCCAACTGCTGCCAGGCCTGCTGCCAACCTCTGCTGCTGGGCTTGTGCAACTTCCTCTGAACTGGGCTTGAACCAACTGAGCTGGGCTCAGTAACCTCAACTGCTCTTGGGCTTGCAACTTCAGCTGGGCTCCGTTGCTGCTGCTGCTGGGCTCTGCTACACCTGCTGCTGCTGGGCTTGGACGTGAGCTGCTAGGACGATCCTAAAGCCCAACTGGGCCTTGCAACTAAAAGGGGACTAAAAGCCTATTTTTGGGCTTCCCTCCAAAAACAAGTAAGCCTAACCCATGAGTTAACCCACTTGGGTCTCATTTAAATTCAAATTTGGGCTTGTAATAATTTATTTAATTATTTATTTTGGGATTGTAATAATTTTTATTTTCTTTTTCTTTTTTGTTTTTCTTTATTTTTCTTTTATTTTTCTTTTTTCTTTTATGGGTTTGTTTAAATTATTATTATTGTTTTTATTTTCTTTTATGAGTTGTGATAATTTATGATAGGTTTAGTTCAAAAATTTTCAAAAAACCCAAAAAAAAATTTTAAACCAAAAACAAAACCCCTTCTTTAAACCAAAACCCATACAAAACCAAATTTTCATAACCCTTGGGCCAAATTGTTTCCGATTGCTCTGTCTGACCAACATGTTAGTTAAGGTACCTACTAGGACATGATTGTGACCTACAGAGACCAGACAAACAGACTTGTTAGAATTAACCCAGACGAACCTATCGAAATTCTAAGTTCTGAGGGAGACAGTCCAGATCAACCAGAAACAATGGGAGAACCACGTACCCTCAAGGATTATATGTACCCAACTAGAGCCAGTCAACCGTCCTGTATTTTGCTGCCCGAGGCTAATGGCCATTATGAGCTGAAATCTAGCACTATACAGATGCTTCCTATTTTTAGAGGTGTTGAGAATGAAAACCCTTACCACCACGTGAGAGAATTCGAGGAAATTTGTGGAACTCTGCGTTTCACTCAAATGACCGACGAAACCCTGAAGTTAAGGCTTTTTCCTTTTTCCCTGAAAGATAAGGCAAAGGCCTGGCTCTATGCTTTACAGCCTCAATCCATCATGACATGGGATGACCTCACAAAGGAGTTTTTCAAAAAGTTTTTCCCGAACCACAAGACTGCGACAATTCGTCAAAGTCTGAATAGCTTTGTGCAATTAGAAGGTGAGACCTTAGCTAGATACCTGGAGAGATTCAATGAACTATTGCTCCAATGTCCCCATCATGGTTTTGAAAAATGGAGACTTGTGCAAATTTTGTATGAAGGTCTAGATGTGTCCACCCGAACAACAGTTGAGTCGATGTGTAATGGTCTATTCGTAGATAAAACTGCTGACGCGTCTTGGGACTTCTTGATTGAAGTAGCTGAAAAGACGCAACAGTGGGAATCCATTCATGAAACCAGAAAAACTACATCTGAAGCAAAGGCTTTTAGGATTGAAGCGGATTTTGAGGGTAGAGCAAACATGGCATCAATAGTTAGGAGATTAGAAGAGTTAGAACTACATAAAAATTCAAAACCTTCCACCACTACTCTCCGAGAACATGTCGCTTCATCTATTTGTGCTGCTTGTAACGACCCCAACCATCAATTCCAAAATTGTCCAGATTTGCTTGCGGTCCAGGAGTCTAGGCTTGAACAGGTACATGCCATGTTTCAGAAACCAGAGCATAACCCTTATTCTCAGACCTACAATCCAGGATGGAGAAACCACCCTAACTTTTCATGGTCAAAGGGGCCCACTCAAGGAGGACCATCTCAACCCAATCAGAGCTATCAAAACAATCAGGGATATCAGAACAATCAAGGTTATCAACACCCGAGAAACCCTCAGCAACAATCAAACCCTCAACAACAATCATATCCTCAGCACAATACAGACAAGAGATTATCCACCTTAGAGGAAATGTTCCAGAGTTTGATGCAAAGTCAGAAAAATCTAGATCAGAAGATGGATCAAATATGTGAGAGAGAAAAGGGTAAACTTCCGAGCCAACCCCAACAAAATCCAAAGAGGATATTTCAAACAGGCACAACATCCTGCACTGAAACCTCACCTGATCAAATCCATGCCATTACCACCCTCCGAAGTGGTAAAGTCATCGAGAACAACGTAGGCGAACCTAATGAGTCTGATACAAATTCCACGTTGTCTCCACAACCCCAGAAAACCAAAGAATCTGAGCAAGTTGGAAAATCTGACAATTCTACTGCTGTGAATGTCCCTTTGCCAACTCATCTTCCTGTTGCTCCATTTCCTCAGAGACTGATCTATCAACAGAAAAGTACCCATTACAATGAGATGTTAGATCTGTTCAAGAGAGTCAACATCAACATTCCTTTTCTTGAAGCAATCAAGCAAATCCCTGCTTACGCCAAATTCCTCAAAGACTTGTGCACTCA
This sequence comes from Papaver somniferum, assembly GCF_003573695.1. NCBI lineage: Eukaryota > Viridiplantae > Streptophyta > Magnoliopsida > Ranunculales > Papaveraceae > Papaver > Papaver somniferum. Next base: position 1,787,291 of record NW_020650859.1, on the reverse strand, counting down.
AAAGCGCAAGCTCAATGTGCAAAAACGTGCTTTCTTGGCTGAGCAAGTGAGTTCCATCATTCTGAACAGAACTCCACCCAAGTTTAGGGATCCAGGATGTCCAACAATTTCTTGCACTATAGGAGAACACACGGTCAATAAAGCGTTATTAGACCTAGGTGCAAGTGTTAACCTACTGCCATATTCTGTTTATGAGCAGTTAGGTCTTGGGGAGTTGAAACCAACATCTATCACTCTACAACTGGCAGACCGATCTGTCAAGATTCCTCGTGGAGTGGTCGAAGATGTTTTGATCAAGGTTGACAAATTCTATTTTCCTGTAGACTTCATTGTCTTAGACACTCAACCTGTACAAAACCCAGACTGTCACATTCCTGTCATCTTAGGACGTCCTTTCTTGGCTACGTCCAACGCGATCATCAACTGTCGGAATGGAGTGTTGAAACTGTCTTTTGGTAACATGACGGTAGAATTGAATGTGTTCGATATTAGTCAACAACCTGTGAATCTTGATGATGATGATGTACATGAAGTTAATATGATTGAAGGATTAATGCAAGATTCGTTGACTAACATTCTATCCGTTGACCCCTTTCAAGCATGTATGGAGAACTTTAACCCTGATTTCTATGATGATGCATACTGTAGTGACGTCCTATCTCTGCTCGAATCTGTACCTCAAATGGACGTCACGGAGAGGAAATATGAAGTGGAACAACCCCTACTCTCTGATTCCAAGATTATTCCATCCATTGTTGAGCCACCCAAGCTTGAATTGAAAACATTGCCTAGTACGTTGAAGTACGCATTCCTAGGTTCTTCTGATACTTTACCTGTCATTATTTCATCATGTTTAGACACGGAACAGGAAAGTAAGCTTTTAGAAGTACTCAAGGAACACAAAGAGGCCTTAGGATGGACCATCTCAGATCTCAAAGGAATTAGTCCCACCATTTGCATGCACCACATTAACCTTGAAGAGAATGCCAAACCATCGAGGGAAATGCAAAGGAGACTTAATCCTAACATGAGAGATGTAGTCAAAGGAGAAATCCTGAAACTACTCGATGCGGGTATCATATACCCAATTCCCGATAGCAAATGGGTTAGTCCCATTCAAGTTGTGCCTAAGAAGTCAGGCATTACTGTTGTTCAGAACGACAAGAATGAATTAGTCCCTACTCGTACAATCACAGGATGGCGAGTATGCATCGACTACAGGAAGTTAAACACAGTAACAAGGAAGGATCACTTCCCGCTCCCTTTCATTGACCAAATGCTAGAACGTGTGTCTGGACACAATCACTACTGTTTTCTAGATGGCTTTTCCGGTTATAACCAAATTCACATTGCTCCGGAAGATCAGGAAAAAACTACATTCACGTGTCCATTTGGGACGTTTGCTTATAGACGTATGCCCTTCGGGTTGTGTAATGCACCTGCTACTTTTCAGCGTTGCATGATGAGCATTTTTTCTGACATGATAGATAGTTTTCTCGAGATCTTTATGGATGATTTCTCTGTTTTTGGTTCCTCGTTTGACGAGTGTTTGAAGCATCTTGCCCTCGTGATATCCAGATGTAAAGAAAAGAACCTTGTTCTAAATTGGGAAAAATGCCATTTTATGGTGAATTCAGGAATAGTTCTAGGACACATCATCTCAGAAAAAGGAATTGAAGTGGATAAAGCTAAAGTTGATCTCATTCAACATCTACCACAACCTTGCTCTGTGAAGGAGATCAGATCATTTCTAGGTCATGCTGGTTTTTACCGACGATTCATCAAAGATTTCAGCAAAATTTCCAGACCTCTGTGCAGTCTTCTCTCCAAGGATGTTGCCTTCAATTTCGATGCTGCCTGTGTGAAGGCATGGGAGGAATTAAAAACCCTTCTCACCACCACTCCTATAGTCCGACCACCCGATTGGAAGCTTCCGTTCGAACTGATGTGTGATGCCTCTGATTATGCTGTTGGTGCTGTTTTAGGACAGCGAGTTGATAGACTGCCATATGTGATATACTATGCTAGCAAAACCCTTAATGATTCCCAACTCAATTATTCAACTACCGAGAAGGAATTGCTTGCCGTCGTTTTCGCATTAGACAAGTTTAGATCTTATCTGATAGGGTCTAAGATCATCATATACACAGACCATGCGGCTTTGAAGTATCTTCTTTCCAAGAAGGATGCTAAAGCTCGCCTTATTCGATGGATACTCTTATTACAGGAATTCGATCTCGAAATCCGTGATAAGAAAGGTTGTGAGAATGTGGTTGCTGATCATTTGTCTAGATTAACTTTAGAGTCTATTGATGATTGTGAGCTGATTAGAGAATCATTCCCAGATGAACAGCTGATGTCTATCTCAGACCTTCCTTGGTTTGCTGATATTGTTAACTACCTCGCTACAGGTAGGATGCCCTCACGATGGTCGAGACAAGACCGCTCTAAATTCCTGGCTGAAGTCAAACATTTCCTTTGGGATGACCCATATTTGTT
>NW_020650859.1:1782548-1784782 GCF_003573695.1 Papaver somniferum | reverse complement strand
TCAGACCTTCCTTGGTTTGCTGATATTGTTAACTACCTCGCTACAGGTAGGATGCCCTCACGTTGGTCAAGACAAGACCGCTCTAAATTCCTGGCTGAAGTCAAACATTTCCTTTGGGATGACCCATATTTGTTCAAGTACTGTCCAGACCAAATCATTAGGAGATGTGTCCCCAACACTGAACAGAAAGATGTGATATCTTTCTGTCATGACCAAGCATGTGGAGGCCATTTCAGTGCCAAGAAAACTGCTGCAAAGATCTTGCAGTGTGGATTCTATTGGCCATCATTGTTCAAGGATTGCCATGATTATTGTGTTGCTTGTGAACGCTGTCAAAAGCTAGGAAGCATTTCGAGGAGAAACATGATGCCATTGAACCCCATTTTGATTGTGGAGATTTTTGATGTTTGGGGGATAGACTTCATGGGTCCATTTCCTATGTCTGACAGCAAGTTGTACATCCTAGTTGCAGTTGATTACGTTTCTAAGTGGGTAGAAGCCATAGCAACCAGAACAAATGACCACAAGGTGGTGCTTTCATTTCTAAAGGAAAACATATTTGCACGTTTTGGTACCCCTAGAGCCATCATCAGTGACGACGGTTCACATTTTCGTAACAAGTACTTTGAGTCTTTAGTACGCAAGTATGGCATAACTCACAAGGTTGCTACTCCGTACCACCCTCAGACTAATGGACAAGTGGAAGTGTCTAATAGGGAAATCAAGCACATTCTGGAGAAGACGGTCAACCCGTCCAGGAAAGATTGGTCATTAAGATTGAATGATGCTTTATGGGCCTATAGAACAGCTTACAAGACACCAATTGGCATGTCCCCCTATCGTCTAGTGTATGGAAAGCCGTGCCATCTACCTGTGGAATTAGAACATCGTGCCTACTGGGCAATCAAAGAGCTGAACTTTTCTCTTGACGAAGCTGGAATTCAAAGGAAACTTCAACTCAACGAGTTGGAAGAGTTGAGAAATGAGGCTTATGACAGTGCCAAGCTGTACAAGCAGAAGATGAAGATGTTTCATGACAAGCGTATTCTGCGCAAATCCTTCACTCCTGGTCAGAAAGTCTTGCTGTATGACTCCCGATTACATCTTTTTCCAGGAAAACTGCGTTCCAGATGGAAGGGTCCGTACCTAGTACGCACAGTTTTTCCTCATGGAGCTGTAGAGTTGGAGGACGTCTCCAACAAGAACGTTTTCAAAGTCAACGGGCAGAGATTAAAGCCATTCCTTGAGCCATTTCCACCCGACATTGAAACAACCGACCTGGAGTACCCAGTCTATGTGGACTAAACTGGTCCACTCTTTCCCTAAATAACCAAACAGTTTTCCAAATGTTTCCCTAAAAAACCAAAATTTTTCGTTTTCCCATCAAAACCAAAATTTGTCTTTTTCCCAACAAAACCAAAATTTTCCAAAAAGTCCAACCCCATTAAAAAACCAAAATTTTCTTGTAGATAATGTGTTAGTTAAATTTCCTTTTGTGTATAGTTTGTGCTCATCCATTGTGACTGCTAATATGATGGATTTTTGCCTTGAAATAACGGAGTTTTAATCGAGCTACCACCGTACAATCGGGTATTCTCTCTCCTTTTACTCTACTCAGCATGTTCCTCTTCATATATTGTTTTATAATTCTTTCCATGTTTTGAAACATTGAGGACAATGTTTAGTTTAAGTTTGGGGGTATAGAGTAGATACCATGATAATTTGCTATAATCGAAAACGAACTCCTTCTTCTTTTTGAAAAAATTGAAAAATTTCAAAAAAAAATAAAAAAAATAAAAAATGAAAAATAAAAAATGAAAAAATCATAAAAATGGAGCTCATTTACCTTGAAATGCTGACTCTTGTGCAAATATGTATTTTTATTAGGAGTCTTAGTCTAGATATTTAGGCACCCTGATTCTAGCACAATTCACATAGTGATAAGAAATTTGCACGCGCACGATCTACCAATACATGTATGGCCTCGATCTTCAAGGTGTTGGATAGGAAGTTACGATTGCCAATCACTTTAGAATACTGAACGAAACTGGACTAGCTTGTTCTTTGGTTGGTTGGGATAGAAGATGGAGGTTACATTAAGAAAGACAACCATCGAATTTAACTGGGTGCATCAAAAAGGTCTACCTCTTGCAAAGTGTCATGTAATTTTTTATTTCCTTTTGTATATTTATCAAAAGTGTTTCCTTATACAGTTGCTAAAAAAAAAAAAAAAA